>NC_057808.1:169855200-169874756 GCF_018294505.1 Triticum aestivum | reverse complement strand
TTTCCTTCGTTTTGCGGTACGCCACACCCCTCCCGATCAACAGGACCCCGTTCCGAACGTAGGAGGTCCGTTTCCTCCATTGTGCGGTACGCCAGGCCTCGTTTCCATCGCCTGTTCCGTCCAAGCCCTCCCGATGAACACGACCACGCATTCCGTTCTGACCCAGCTGGCTGGCTCCCACGCGTTCCGGTGCCTCCCGATGAACACGACGCATTCCGTTGCCTCCCCATGAACACGACGCATTCCGTTGCCTCCCCATGAACACGACGACGACGTTGTTTCTCCGTTCCGACCCAGCCATGTACACGAGCCCTGGTCGTACGTATGCGCGAGTAGGCATTCGAGACCCCGCCCATGTGTACACATACGTGGCCGTATTTTCTTTCTTGCACCCTGGCCGTTGTACGTACGTGTACATGCTACGTGCGTGCCTCTACTACGACACGTACGCGCCTCTACTACGACACATGCGCGCCTCTACATCCACCAGTATATATGTACGTACACGTTCGCGACCAGAATGACAATGCTACGTACGCTTCGACCAGGTGGGTCCCGACTGTCAAGCACTTCCTTGCCTACGAAGATGTAGCTGGTGGGTCCCAGCTGTCAGGGGGGCGAATCGTTTTTTTTTGCCCGGACGCACTTCCTTGCGTGCGAAGATGTAGCTGGTGGGTCCCAGCAGTCAGGGGCAAACGTTTTTTTCGCAAAATACGGTGGCCCGTCCGGTGGGTCCCCGCTGTCAGGTGGAGGAATAATTATTTTGCACATAATAAGGAGGCACTTCCTTGCTGCGGCCATGGACCCAGCTGTCAGCCTCTCCACGTACAGTCCACATCCGATGGAAGCCGTTCCTTGACCACGTTGACCATGCCGCGCCGAAAGCACCAGGGCGGTGGACGACGGCGAGGCCTAGGAAGGGGACGACGCGGAGCCGGGGAAGATGCGGCAGTGGATGCCCACGCGTAGAGGAGTACGAGGGTTCACTGGTTCGCTGCGGTGTGAGGCTGCCGTCGCCGCAGAATAACAGGGGGTGTGGGTGAGTAGAGGGATGGCCTGGCGAGCGGTGAGAGTAGTAGGGGCGGTGAGGCCTCCGCCGCATCGCAGCCGGCCACGGGAGGCAGGAGCACGAGGCACGACCGGTGCTGGTTTGGGCGGCTGGAGCAAGAAGACCAGAGGTTGAAGAAGCACTACGGCCGTTGGATGGACATCGTACGGTCACTGGAGCTAGAATCGTGCATATTGACTAAGTTGACAAAGCCCTCCGTCCCCGTCAACTTAGTAGGCTCACAAGTCAGCCTGCCACTATACTGGGTCCCAGCTAACAGTGGGAGTATTCATTTTTTTTGTGCGTAATAAGGAGGCACTTCCTTGCGTGCGAAGATATAGCTGGTGGGTTCGAGCTGTCAGCGGCGGTAACATTTTTTTTTGTGAAATACAGAGGCCCTTTCGGTGGGTCCCTGATGTCAGGTGGAGGAATTATTATTTTGCGCGTAATAAGGAGGCATTTCCTTGCGTGTGGCCGTGGACCCAGCTGTCGGCCTCTCCACGTACAGTCCACTTCAGATGCATGTCGGTCATTGACCACGTTGACCAGGCCGCGCCGAGAGCACCAGGGCGGTGGACGACGTCGAGGCCTAGGAAGGGAACGACACGGAGGCAGGGAAGACTCGGCAGTTGTTTCCCACGCGGAGGGGAGTACGACTGTACGAGGGTTTACTGGTTCGTCTGCCGTCGCCGGAGAATAACAGCAGGTGTGGGTGAGTAGAGGGATGGCTAGGCCAGCGATGGGCGTACGATGGGGCGGTGAGGCCTGCGTGGCAGCAGAGCCGGCCGCGGGGAGGAGGGAGCAGGCAGTCCCGCCGGCGCTTGTTTGAGCGGCTGGAGCAGGAAGAGCAGAGATTGAAGAAGCATGACGGCCGTTGGATGGCCATCCAACAGTCACTGCTTGTGCGTCAACATTTTTTTTGGAAAGCCTCAAATCTGTGGAAAATAGCATACAACCCATCTGCCATTATTTCTAATAATTTACAGCCCATTTGCTAATTATTAAGGTTTTTTTGGAGCCCATATTCTTTTTGTTAGCATTACAGCCCATATTGTGGCCACGGTTAAAAAATTATACGAAATTTTGCATATTTCGGTGCGGTCCGAACTGTTTTTAATCCCGAAATTTCGACTCACATTCAAGCTGATTTTAAAAATAAATGTATATCAATATAAAATCCAACAAATTCTCCACGCATAAAAATTAATGTAATTTAAAATCTCGAAATGAAAAAAAAGATATTTGAAACTAATTGCCGGTTTGATGTGTTTTAAAAATGTACAACCCATTTCTCATTACTCATGGGCCATTTTCTCGGCCAGCCGAATGAAAGCTCTCCTCGTCTTGAAAGATTTGCAGCCCAACAGGCCTGACAAAGCGACTTACTTGGCAAATCACAAAAAAATTGGGTTGTGGCTGTGGACCCAGCTGTCAGCCTCTCCACGTACAGCACTCTTCCGATGGAAGTCGTTGCTTGACCACGTTGACCACGCCGCGCGGAGAGCACCATAGCGGTGGACGACGGCGAGGCCTAGGAAGGGGACGACGCGGAGCCGGGGAAGACGCGGCAGTGGAAGCCCGTGCGGAGAGGAGTACGAGGGTTCACTGGTTCGGCTGTGGTGTGAGGCTGCCGTCGCAGAGGTTGAAGAAGCACTACGGCCATTGGATGGACATCGTACGGTCACTGGAGCTAGAATCGTTCATATTGACTAAGTTGACAAAGCCCTTCGTCCCCGTCAACTTAGTAGGCCCACAAGTCAGCCTCCCACCAAGGTGGGTCCCAGCTAGCCGGGGGAGTATTCATTTTTTTGTGCGTAATAAGGAGGCACTTCCGGTGGGTCCGAGCTGACAGCGGGGGGAACGTTTTTTTCGCGAAATACGATGGCCCGTCAGGTGGGTCCCAGCAGTCAGGGGGCAAACTTTTTTTCGCAAAATACGGTGGCCCGTCCAGTGGGTCCCTGCTGTCAGTTGGAGGAATCATTATTTTCCGCGTAATAAGGAGGCACTTACTTGCTGCGGTCGTGGACCCAGCTGAGACTCTCCACGTACAGTATACTTCCGATGGAAGTCGTTCCTTGACCACGTTGACCTCGCCGTGTTCCGTTGCATGCATGCGTCCATGGGCGTGGTGCATCCCCACTGTCAGCCTCTCACGTACAGTCATCTTCCGATGACTCTCGGTTGTTGAC
The DNA here is from genome assembly GCF_018294505.1 of Triticum aestivum. Lineage (NCBI taxonomy): Eukaryota > Viridiplantae > Streptophyta > Magnoliopsida > Poales > Poaceae > Triticum > Triticum aestivum. The sequence continues at coordinate 169,871,519 of NC_057808.1, read as the reverse complement.
CACGTTGACCACACCGTGCCGAGCGCACCCAGACTGGAACGACCCGGAGATGGGGAAGACGGGGCAGTGGAGTCGCAGATGGAGAGGAGTGGGAAACTTCACTAGTTCGGGTGCGCGGCAGCACAGCCGCGGTGCCGCCCACGGGAGACAGGAGCAAGAACAGAGGTTGAAGAAGGAGCACGGCTGTTGGATTAACATCCAACGGTCCAACTGCTAGAATCATTTGTTGATTAAGTTGACAAAGCCGTGCGTACACGCCCGCTTAGTAGGCCCACAAGTCAGTCAGCAAATCTGACGGGTCCCAGTTGTCAACGGGATGAATATTTTTTCGCAAAACAAGGAGGCACTTCCTTCCGTGCGAAGATACAGCCGGTGGGTCCCAGCTGTCACGTGGAGGAACTTTCCTTGCGTGCGACCATGGACCTCGTGGGTCCCAGCCGTCAGGCTCTCCACGTACAATCCTCTTCCGATGACTCTCATTTGTTGACCACGCCGCACCGAACGCAGCGAGGTGGTGGACGACGGCGAGGCCCCGGACGGGAACGACTCGAAGATGGGAAAACGCGGTAGTGGAGTCGCAGATTGAGAGGAGGAGAAGGGTTATAACTGGTTCTGTTGCGGCGTGGGGCTGTAGTCTGTGGAGAATAACAGGAGGTGTCGAGAGGTGGAGGGATAGCCTGGCCGGCGGTGGGGTAGCGCTTCACAGTGATGCGTGCTAAGGAGAGCCGCTAGCCGCCGGAGGCCGGACCAGGCGGTCCCAGCGACGCTGGAGGAAGAAGACGAGAGATTGAAGGTGCATGCCGGCCGTTGGATATAAATCCAATGGCTGTGGATGACACAATCATTTGTTGACCAAGTTGACAACGCCCTACGTAGGCTTCGACCTATTGGCCGACATGTCAGCTTGCAAAAATGTGGCATATATTTAACCCATGTTTTCTAGAATGCACTGTCCATTTGTTGGGCTGGGTGAACAAATAATTTCGCATCAATCAGGCCCATTTATATTTTCTAAGAAACCCAGCCCATTTGCACTTCCTTCAAATACACGTATCAGGTGGGCTCGTTATATATATAATGTTATGTTAGAAGGAGCAATTAATATCAAAGAATAAACCAGAGAGGCACATTTTTTATATATATAATTAAGAAATTAGCGAGTTATTGCTCAAAATAAAAATGAGCGCGTTATTATTAAATTGGTCCTTAAAATCTTCGCAAGCTTTTGTACGCAATCACCAGGATTTTCCTTGCCTGTGAGTCAAAAACAATCAGGATTTTCCTTGCCAACTTCCGTTAAACATTTACTTTTATAAGTTAATAACACGTGGGATGTTTTTATAATGTATATATAAGTCTCTATAAAATATACGATAGTAGTAATAATATAAATATATATAATGTGGTTAGAAGGGAAAACATAAATTGGACACAGCATTACTTTTATAAGAGACCTGCATTTTATACCCCACAGTAGGCATACTAACAAGTTCACACACAAATACAACAGAAAAGGTAAACATTCATATCAAACTCAGGTTCACAGGACACGTTCATATTCATAGCCAACATTCACTATGAACAACTCAAAAGATTCATATATACACAAGCTCAGCATATCTATGCATCCAAATGATTGATAGATCACACGAAAATATTCATACATAATTCACAAAAAGATGCAGATATACACATGTTCAGTATGTTTATGCATCCAAATGATTGAGATCATAGCCAATATGATCCATGGACGGACTTTTATTACCTAGGGTACAGACTGGTAAATGGTGTTCAATCAGAGGTACTTCTTGCTAAAATTAGTTCTTGTACGAGTAAACTTTCGAGTACATAAGAGGCAGCACAGGCAATCTGAACTTTGCTTGTAGGTTTATCCTCAAATAGTGGCCTCGTGCCGAGGGAGGTTTGAGCAACTTGGCCACTACTTTCATCCAACTAGTTTACTGGCTCATCTTGGTCTTGTATCTCGCCAAAATTCTACATTGCAGACGAGAAAGGAGGCGGTTGAGAAAATGAACCACCCAAATTTTTTGTGCAGTTCAACTGAAATGGAGCATCCTTGGCGTGCAGACTGATTAAGTGCCAGATGAATATACGCGTCAACCAACTTGTCTGGAATCTTTAGACTCCATACCATATAGTTCGCTACCATATGTGCCGATAACCAAAAGGCACAAGTTGGGACCAAAGACTGGACTGCGTTTTTCTGGGCTATGCACCAAGCAATATTTTTGGCGTTCACTCTCCTAATACTTGGAGTTTGACAATTGGTTGACGCCGGTTGATACTCGAATGAATATAGGCACTTCTTGTCAACATCGATGCTTGTCTGAGTGAACTTTGGAGTACATAGCAGCAGCATAATTACCTGTCCATCTGATCATTTTGTGCAGTTCTACTGAAATCACCCGATGTAATGATTTGCCTGCGAGTTCAGGCTCCAAATTACTCCTTTATGAAATCGGCAAACAGTAGCACAATACCAAATTACCAATACATATGACAGGCACAATAATCACGATAAAGACCAGTACCAACCTGTGTGAGGTAGCATATCAATTACTATTTCCTTTGACTGGAAGCCGAGATAAGCCAAGCGACTGACAGCAAAGGAAGAAAGCAAACGGAGATTAGCGACTGACAGGAAAGGATGGAAGCTGTCGAGGCAATGAAGCACCCAAAGTTTATATGCAGTTCCACCAAAATCAATCATCCCTGTTGGCACATATATTGAGAGAGTGAGATTACTGTAATAGTGGGACTAGTTGATGAAACATACACTAACAAATAGAAGCACCCTCATTATCTTAATGGGTAAAGTTAGCAACATAGTAGTCTTGCTTAAAGAGAGGTATTAGTTTATTTAATCAGTACCAATTAGCTCAACTCAACACTCAAAGCATTGCCATTTATCATAGGTTGCAAAACTTTAACGTGCAAAGATAAAGGAGTTTCTCATGACAGTAGCACGATACAAATAGAGATGACAGCAAACTAATATGGATGAAGGCCTTAGGCCCGTACCAACCTGAGAAAAAAAGCTTATTCATGTAGTCCCATAAGAGATGATAAAGCACTCAATGGAATCACACAATAGTATATATTTTTGTGCACTTCAAATGTATGGTTGAAATCACTCTTGTTTACCAGTGCTGAGATTATATCAAAAGATTATCAAGAACTTCCAGCAGAGTTAAAGCACTGGCTGGGATACAGTTCATTGTCTTGTCTTGTGTAGTTCCACTAAAATGTATGATTGGCACAACATGATCCCTGTTTGCACAAGTAGGAACAAGGTGAAACCTTCATTAGCTTAGTGAGAAAGGATAGGAAGACATTAGCATATTACTCAAACAGTAGCATCAAATTCATGATGGACAATACGCAAAACATTGCCTCATTGAACCAATGGCAATAAATTGACATGCAAAACAATAGCACTATTATGTCATGACACTAATAATATTCCCTCCCTGCTCCACCACATGATTCACCTCCATAGACAAACATACACACGTACATGATTCAGCATAGGGTCCTACAACATATTTGTTTAACTCCAACAGGAAAATTAGGCAGTAATAAATTAGTGGTACTTAAGTACTCCTAATTAATTAAGTGAGACAGCAGAAGTGGAAGGGCTCCCTGGAGGATCGTCTCACATGTAAGGCCTTGAATGGCCTCGACTGAGGCCTCTGGCTTCAGCAAGATCGCCTTGGCACTGTTTATTCTTCTTCTCCTTCCTCTTCATGCTCTGTTTCTCTTTCTCCTCACCAGTTGGTGAAACCAAGTACATGATTGGCCTTCTAATTCAGAATTGGTTTTGTTAGTGAGGGAGTACAAGTGTACTAGTAAAAAACAGCATTATTTTCTCATGGCAGTCGGAAAATAGAGATGAACACATGCATTAAATATCATTCTTACCTAAAGGAAGGTTATGGCGCCAATATGGATGATGAGGATTGGAACACAGATCTCCCTTTGTGCAGTTCCACCAAAATGAACCAACTGTTCCATTCTGACATTCCAGTTAAACAGCACAAAAGTCACTTCTTTTAAGAAGAGTTTTGTGCAGTGCACCAAAAGGTCACAACAGCAACCAGGTGAATTGGATATCCCTGTTTGCACAAAAAGGCACATAGGAAACAGTCAGAGTCTCAAACAATTACAGGCAAAAACATTTGGCTAAACTTGTCATGGCTTATAACAGTGGCATGGCTTCATTTTTACCAGGGACATTAGATGAAGAACAGCTAAGGCTGCGTTCGGTTCACATGTTTGGTGCAGGATTTTCGTAGGAACACAATTCCTACGGTATTCTTTCCCTTCCAACTGTTCGGAACACGGGAAAGGTGAATAGTGTTTCATAGGAAAGCTGGTCTGGTAGTACTGATTCCATAGGATTAGAAACATCCACGCGCTGCTCATTTTTTGGGCGGAAGCCCGAGGCAGGCGCTCGCTGCCATGCGTTAGACAGGTTGTTGTGCTGTGTTGCCGGAATAAAAAAATCAACCTATGTGTGGTACGTGAGGTGAGGACAAGAGTAGTCACTGTGCAGCTGAATAAACAAATAGCATCTCATACTTCCAAGCATGCTACTCTAAAAAAACAAATATGTACATTTCGTAGTCCATCCGAACACATTCTCTTGAGAGTTTCCTCCGGTTTGCTGTTCCATAGTTTTATACCTACATTCCTTTCCTATTCCTCTATTTTCATCAAGACCTATGTTTTCTGCCCCTTTATTCTGAACGGAGCCTAAATATTTGGTATAAGGGCATGGGACAGTGGGTGCACCAGCAGTCCAGCACCATGTACGTAAACAGGGGCATAAAGTGGTGATTCATAGTTTGTTGCCCCGAGAAACAAACATCCAAGAAACATATCTGGGTTGGTCCCATTTTGTTCACTCTAGCCACCTACTCCTATGTGTGGATAGCAAATCTAGTCCTGGTCATACCATTGTGTACAGCGTTACCCCTATATTTCCCTTTTCGACCAAGAGACCGGTTGGATGACCAGTCTATACTACTTTCACCCCCTTTCCTTCCTGTTTGTACCAAGTCCGATGTACATACTAAATTCCCCCACCCCCACTTTATTTCTTGTTTGAACCAAGTACTCCCTCCGTCCGGAATTACTTGTCATCAAAATGGATGTGTCTAGAACTAAAATACATCTAGATACATCCATTTCAATGACAAGTATTTTCGGACGGAGGGAGTACAAGATTCGACTCCATGAAGTAGCTTTACCTCTAACAATAGAAGAAAAAAATATGTGACGTTGGACCATCCGATCGAGAGGGGCTGAGAGGTAGAAAATGATGCACATGCAGCGACGTAGCGAGCTGGGGAAGTAGAGCTAAGGCGGTTTCGAACGAAGATATACCTGAAGGTCGTCGGGATGTGGATAGGTGGGCGGCGGGAGGCCGGATCCGCCCACAAGCAACGACGAAGGGATCGGAGGACCTCCCGCGCCGGCGCTCGGCTAGAGATAATGGTGCGGCCGGCAGTGGGTCTCCTCCCTCGCTGTCGACGACGGCCTAAATGCTGCCCCTCCTCCCCTTCACCGGTGGAGGGGGATACATCCGGATCTGTAACCAGCGGTGAGGATAGAAAGCTAGTGTTTTTTGAAGGGAGAAAGACAGTGTTACTACCCCTATATTGTTTAGATCTGGAGAGGATGAGAGTGTGTGAATAGAGCAACCCTAGCAAGCAAGCGCAGAGGCTCCGGCCTATATATACGTAGTGGGGTAGTTTTCCTTTTTCACTCCATCAAAACAATCGTTTAAAATTGTGTACTACTACATGCCAGGTCGCGGTTTTCTTTTACTTGTTGATTGTTTTTTGAGATAGCTACCCGCTTGTTCCAAGTGGTGTTACGGTGTGCCAGGTCGCACTTTGTATTTTTCAAGTCTGGTACTACAAGTCCCTCCATTAAATGAACAACCACCCCCCCCCCCGTAAAAATTGTGAACATGCCCACGGCTAAAATTAGCGGAAACGTGGGTTGCCCCAACATGCATTATTATTTATATTTTCTACTCCCTCCATTCCTAAATATAAGTCTTTTTTATTAGCCACACCTAAGACAAGAATTTTTTTATTAGCAGTGAACCCCACATGTCATCGACACAAAAATTGTGACAAGATTCCCTTAGGCAAGCCAAAGTGTGTCTAACAATTTGAGCAACTCAGGTTAGGCAAGTGTGGCAAGTGTGGGAAAAATAATGTGGCAACATAAGACAAACATAGTCACAATCCAAACAGCCCCGTATTTTTTTGTGACATGCATGAAAATTTGGTTAGTTAAATTTATAGTCAAAATTTGGCAAGGTGCATCAAATCAACACATGCAAGTATCAAAAGGAAAGTCACGGCATGCATGCATGCGTTGTACTCCCTCCATTTCCAAATATAAGTCTTTTTAGAGATTGCAACAAGTGACTACATACGAAGCAGAATATGTCTACTCCTACATACAAAGTAGCCCATTTGAAATGTGTAAAAAGACTTATATCGAGTGCAGTGCTTTGATGTGTCGCGTCAACTCATACAAGACCGAGAAATTTGATTACTACAACGCCCTCTCCCTCGCGGAGTGAGCTCCAGTGCCTTAACTGCACCTGCCTTTGGCTGCATGACAGGAGGGCCAACCACCTGTTGGGCCCACCTGTCATAGACGCAAAGGCAGGAGCAGTAAGTAGAAGCTTTCGCTACACGCTATCCCTCCCGCACGAGGTGGACGGACATGCAGCAGTGGATTCGATACTGTAGAAGTAGGAGTAACATCATTGTTCGTCTTCTCAAAGAGGCAAAGAGCCAAGCGCAACCCGAATGTGGCAGTTGCGAGCGCTCACGTGGTGCGGTTCCTTGGAGTACTAGCCAGGCTCTTGCATGAGACAAAATTGCTATTGTTTAACAATTAAACTCCATTATCCATTGGTTGATACTCATTCTGCATAGGTCCACGCGCTTAGCACCGTTTCCTCCTGGGGTCACCAACGTTTATTTGCTAATTAATAGTGTTGCATGCAATGAACTAGCCATTGCAAGTCATTAAAAGCATGCACACCTCTCATCTCTTATTGGTTGATATGTCAAGAAACAAGAAACAAGGTAGAAGTTAATGCACCACGCCTAAGTGTTTTGGGACTATTTGGTTTTCGTAAGATGACTTACACACCTAGACGGAGGGAGTACTATAGCCCTGTAAACCGGAAAGGAGTATTTGCCTTTCTAGAGATTTCAACAAGTGACTAGACTACACTGTGTGCAGTACTCCCTCCCTTCCGGTTTATAGGGCTCAAATCTCAAATCTCATGAACCAAGGCATTTTGCGATTGGAGGAATGTATCTCGTACTTTACAAAACTACCCTAATTAAACTCATGCATTAATTACGTAGTTCTCTCGTTTTCCTCTCCGCCTTGGTCGCGGTGCACAATATTGAGCACTCCTATATGACTAGCCGCTCTATCTACATGCGGGACATTTCAAAGCATCCGGGCCTGTGTGCCATCCACCAAATCACAGCGAGGTGCTACAGTCGAGACTCACCTGTCACCCCGGTGTGGCCATCATGACCCGTCATATCACAAAACCCACACCTTTACCAGCAGTGGTAAGGTGGCCTCCAAGTTGGACTGGACGAAGCAACCATCATTTCACTGGAACGCTCGTTCAAGCCCTTTCTTCCCTTTCTTGAAGAAAACCTCACTCCAGGCTACTCACTTCTGCCATTTTTCTTCTGTACCGACAAAGGAAAGGTGGGCGAATCAGTTATGCTGCTATATTTTCATTCCAAGAATCTTCTTTTTGCGAAGCACCGACCGATTCTCACATCCTATTCTTTTCCCGTTTTCATTGCGATTGTGGTTTCCTTTCGATTGCTTTTTCTTTGTCAGTTCATTGATGGATCCTGGAGCACTAGGCAAAGAGTTGCCGCGGACAACCCACTGGAGACAGCGATCTCCAGGAAGCGAGCACCGACCAACGAGTTGACCATGTTGGCGGGCCAACCCATGCAGACGAAGAACTCCAAGAAACAAGCACTGGCCAAAGAGTTGAGGACGTTGGCGGACGAACTCCTCAAAGAAAGTTGGAAGAACAGCAAGGGCCCCACCGTGCCTACCCCAGGAACTCTGATTGCCACCTATGTGAGGCTCAAGACCGAGTTTGAGGACATAGTTGCCGTTGAGAAGCAGAATTCCCCTGGCAAGGTGATGGCCCCCATCGAGGACAAGGAGATGGCCCCCGGAGGGATGAGATCCCCCGGTGAGCTGCACAAGGTAAATTATAATGGCTTATTACCATAGTTGTGGTTTTTGATTATTTGCAATGTGCTTGCTAATATGTTAGGGTTGTGTAGGTGCCGGTGGACGTCCTTGATGATTCCGATGTCGTGGCCTGTCCTGTTGGCATCGCCCCGGAGATCGATTCCGATGCCGCTGTCCATCCTATGGACATCGCCCCAGAGATCGATTCCGATGTCGCGGTCAGTCATGTGGACATCGCCCCAGAAATCGATTCCCATGCCGCTGTCCGTGTTGTGGTCATTGCCCGAGAGATCGATGACAAGAAATAGTTGCTCGCGCTAATCCTTCAGGGTAGTTTGCATTGCCCTGTGTTTAATTACCAGAACGATGCATGTTATCAAACCATCTTAGGGCTAGTGCACTGTCTTGTGTGGGTGGATCTTGCTACTTTTGTTTGATAGTGAATCATGCGATGAATCATGCGAACCCTCTCCGAGTTATGGAAACATATGTATCCTCACCAGCTTTTGATGTAATATATGGCATGCTTAGATGTAAGTTTGAACTGTTTATCGTATCAGCAGGGCTCGTTTGATGATTCTTGGTGTTAGTAGGCTAGCTACTGTGCGAGCTATAGTACTTGCAAAACACTCATCGAAGAGAAACGTTGGGGCTGATGAGCTCGTGGTACGCTTATACTAATCCCTCGTCGATCGACCAATTGCCCTAGCTCCTAAAATTGTAGGCTTAGCAATCGAACAGACAATAGTCGACATGCATTCAGGCCTCATTTGATTCATAGGGTAGGAAAATCGTAGCAAAAGTACAAAGAACGTGCAACACAAAATCATAGCAGTGCAGAGACGTACTCCCTCCGTTCCAAAATAGATGACCTAGGCGGGCTAGTTTGGCCTAGTGGGTTTCAGTGATATGACGTGGTACAGTGCCGTCCAGTCTTCGCGTGTGGTAGCAGTATTGCGGGTACAGTAAGTTTTCTTGAAGAAGCGGAATTCAACGAAGTCATGATGGTTCCTTCGTCCGAACAACTTACAGTGGGAAAGGTTGGGCCTGCGATACGACCGGGGTAGACGAGGATAATTTTGTGCATGGCAGGTGGACCAGGATGGTCGACGTCCCACATGTCGGCGAATGAAAGTATTCTTTCCAATATAGAGGACGAGCAACGAGTATTCATTGTTTATTTTTGATGAAAGCTATTGTCTCCACTGTTACGACGGAGGAGTGTGAAACACGGCAGCCCAGTGAACTTGGCATGTGCACCACTCCCTCCTTCCTCATGTAATGCCCAGGTTACAGCTTTTTCTCACTTTCTCTCTATCTATTTCCTCTCAAATGTTTTTCCCTTTCTTTTTTTAAGACACAGTTGTTTTTTATGCCTTTTTTAGAATTATTATTTTTATACCTAGGAGCACGTGTAGAGACGGGCTCTTGCAGAACCCACTCCTTGACTTTGTCAATGCCTCTCTCTCCTCCACATAAGGAGTACTACTTGCTATGCATGCATGCGGCGGGCAGCTGGCGTCTTGAGGGGCTAGGGTGGTGAGAACGGGCTCCGGAAGCGGTCCGGACTCCAGCATGGCCCACCTCACATTATCACCATATATTTCTTGGAGTCCGTGCGCGGCGGGCGGGCGATCTCTTCTCCCTCCCCCGTTTCTCTCTTCTCAGCCGACGCCCGCCGAGCGATTAGATTTTGGCTATCGACGGTTTATTCAATTACGGTCCCACATGTCAGTGAAATTGCAAGACAACGCGTGTCCCCTCTGGTGAGCGGCGTGCGAGCCGGACTGTCGGGGTTGCGACGCGTACGAGTCGTAAGTGTGCCGCCTTTTCCTTTAGAACTTGCGAAGCATAACATTTTCACGCGATCGATCGATAGAAATCCAGAACAAAATGACGAGGGCGGTGCTTTCCCGCTCGTTAGGTGGGCTAGTTCGAGTGATATGACGTGCTACAGTGTCGTCCACTTGCTCCATTTTTATGTAAGCAAGAGTTTACACTCTTACGCGGGAGGAGTGCGAAACACCGCGGATCTGATTTTGATCGAGGGATAACTGTTCCCTGCCAAATAATGGATGATTTTTAGCGATTATAGCATGATAGTTAGGGCATCTCCAGCGCTAGCCCAGAAATTTACACCGGCATCTGTCCGAGGACACTGTGGATGCCATCCGATGCTGCCCGCATACCTTTCGACAACTATATGAACTAACCGGACGAAATTCGTGCAAACAAAGCAAATTTCAAATTAACCGGATGAAATCCATTACATTTCGAAAACTTTTCCTACAAACTGGAAGAAATTCATTACATATTTCGCACAAACCGTACTAAAACCTACTGTAAACCTAATCTAAACGATCGTCGGCGCCCGACCACCATGTCCAGCCATGAACCCGAGAAAGTCGGCCATTGCCTTTGCCTCCTCCTCATCCGCCTCGATAACCTCCTCCTCCGGAGCACAAGGTTCTGAAGATTTCCGCCTCCACGTCGCCGTCAAGCGGCTAATCGGCCGCCGATGTTTACCCCACCAAGCTTGGCGTCAACTGATTGGAGTAGCGGTGGCCTTCCCGGGACCAGAGCGGCGGCGACCTACCGTGTACTACTCTTCCTCGCTGCCGGCTACGCCCGCGGATGCGCGCTGGCTTCGTGGTCATGGCGGCGGAGGGTGGCCGGGGGGGTGCCGGCGATCTCCTTCGTTTGCTCCTGCGACAGTACGTCGAAGAGAGCTTTGGAGCGCGCCCGGAGCGGAGCCGCCGATGTCCCTCGTCTGCTCCTGCGACAGTACGTCCAAGAGAGCTTCAGAGCGCTAGGAGGCCATGGTTGAAGTGGCGCCGACAGAAGGAAGGGACCGGAGGAGAATAAGTGTGGGTCTTTGGCTATGGCTGGGAGCTGGGGCTCAAGTTAATATAGCGGGCGAATGGCAATGAGGCGCGGCAGACGGATGGACAACTGGTGCCGGAGTAGGTTCGTCGGGCGTGAATGCGGACGCTGCTTCAGTGACTTAACTGCAGATGCGTTTGGGTTACTGACATGTGGGCCCAACGGGCATCTGGCCCGCCTGTCAGTGACACACCAATTGCACCTGCAGTTAAGTCCGGTGAATGCGGCATTGACATTCTGGAGAGACGGTGATCGTTTCAGGCGGGAAGCACGCGCTAGCGATGGAAGGGGTTTCGGTGTGCAGTGGCACTAAGATCGGTCGCTCACGATAGTACATACTCCGTACCATACTACCATAGTACCCTCTCTAGCTTAGGCTGTTTTATAGATTGTCGTTGTGATGGACGATATACATGAGCAAGGCGGTCCGAGTATGACCGTTGGTGTTGAGCCAGGTGAATACATGCTCGGCGTTCGCGTAGGCCTCCATGAAACGTCTAAACAGTAATGTCAGGCACCGCCGGGGCGCGCAGGTGATGGGCTCGCCGTTTGTGTTGCGCCATGAGCAGGACTTTGATTTAGAGGGCGACGTGCATGCATTAGCATGCTTTGACAGCGTGAGCGTGAGTGTCTGACGCGAAGTATTTCATTTTCATTTGGCTGATGAGGGTGCGTTGCAGCGACGAGTCCGTGGTTGATTCCCCACATACGCATAATTTTGGTTTTTATAGTATTTCCTTCTCCATTGACAGGTACGCCCGCGTAGATAGATAAAGAACACGAGCTGATGAGGCGCATGCGGACTGTTTGACTGGTCAACCAGACAAATACGGAGCTATACGCTGAGCCAGTGACCGTATAATCACCATATCTCGTATACAATGATCAAAGTGAGCTATCAAGACAAGTTCGATGACCGCCAATGCATTTTACTCGGTAATAAATGACCAGGATTGAAGGGGAATCCAAATTTGCTTCGTCTTCTGTCCTTGAGCTCTTGACAAACCAATGCACTATACGGTTGTCTGGCCACTCCACCCCAGAGCTCTCACCAAGCGTTGTTCATGCCGCCGCGCCGCACACTAACCGGTAAGGCAGCGATGGCATCCCGCCACGCCGAGTTCCTCGCCGCCCACGACCGCACACAAAATGGTAGGGAAGCGATGGCATCCCGCCATGCCGAGTTCATCGCCGCTCGCGACCTAACAACTATGTGGGAGGAATTTGAAGATGCCAAGGCCGAATGGGCGGTAGAGCAAGAGGCGGCCAAAGCCGCACAGAGGGAGCGGAAAAGTCAGAAAGCACTCAAGAAAAGAGAGGCCCACCACCGCAAGAAAGAAAAGGACGCACGCGCTGCTGCGGAGAGGTCGGCGGAGATCCAAGCACGGTGGGGTGTCGCCGACAAAGCCGGGAAGGAGAACGATGGCGTCTGGCCAGCATGTGAGAAGTAGTAGTACTAGTAGTTAGTGTGTGTGTCTGTGTCTGAGTACGAGCATGTACCAATACTACTAGTTACTACTGTAGTTTTTAGAGCAAATTACCAGTACATTAGCCTAGACTAAATGGAAAAATTCCTATCCTAAGCATCAAATGGCATCTCTTTCTCTATAGGAATTGAGATGCATGTCATCTCACTTCCTATGATTTTCATATTCCTATCCTATGAACGAAAGGAGGCCTCTGTTGGAGTAACTACTGTAGCTAGCAGTACTGCTGGTACAGTAGTTTTCTTCAAGAAGCGGAATTCCACGAAGTCATGATGGTTCCTTCGTCCGAGCAACTTCAAAGTGGGAAGTGGGCCTGTGATTTGACGGCTCATTAGTCATTGTTACTGCGGCGCGACGACCTGGGTGACTCTCCCGTGGAGTTCTGCGTGCATGGCAAGTGGACCAGGATGGTCGACGTCCCACATGTTGGCGGACGGAAGTATTCTTTCCGATATCGAGGAGCAAGGAAACCACGTGGTATAGTATCACTTCTGATTGGTTCGCAAAAAAAATAGTATCACTGCCGATTTATAATTATTTTTTATTTCTGATGAATGCTAGCATTTCAAATCTTACGACGAAGGGTGCCAAACACGGCACGTGCTGGATGTCCCACACGTCAGCGAAAGGAGTGGGACATGAACAGCGTGGTAGAGCCCAGCGTAAAAAAATAGCGTGGTAGAGCGTCTCCACTTCTTCCACTTCTGGGTCGGAGACCACACGTAGTAGTACTTAGTGGTATGAACGATACAAAGTGTGACCTGGAGAGAAAGACACGTCTAGTTGGAAGGTCTCGGGGCATACACGTAAACAAATATAAAAGTTAATATGTGCCTCCAACTAATATAGTAGTAGTAGAGTACTTAGGCACGTACTCCATAACATCACCGTGCATTGCACGTACAACATTTAGTTGTAGTACATAGTAAGAGACAAATGCCGCCCAAGAGTTCCCTTCTCGACCTACTTTTGGGTGTTTGGTAGAGTGTATGGAGGGTGCATGAGTCCACACTAGTTTAGCACAAATACACTAGAAGCATGCATGAAGAGAGCATGCATGAAGAGGGGTGTTGAGTTGAGCATGCATGAAGAGGGAACAACTATGCTGAGACGAGAACGCAACCAAACACACCCTATATGCCACGCATGTTCATACCATTTGTGCCTTTCTACTTCACTTACTGCGCTACATTACTCAGGTTCGTACGTCCACTCCTGGGTACATGTCCGTCTCGTAGTTCCAGTCCCACGTGTTCTTCATATAGATGGAACGATCCTTGCATAACACGTGCACCTTGATGCTAGATGTCTCGCGTGTTGGCAAAAGGATGAACAAAGCTCACGTAAAAAAATAGAGTGGAAGAACATAGATTCTGGACGACCGAGGAGGAGCAAGGAACCTCGTGGTGGAGCGTCTGCACTCATAATATTTAATATTATTCAGCGATATAAAATTAACCAATCATCTCCACAGTGGACTGGAAGAGTACGAAACATGGCAGCCCAGTGTAGTTACATCATACTAGTACATGGCTAACCCACGCTATCACCATATTTGTTGGCTTCCGTGCGACACCTATCTCTAGTAATCCAGCAGCCTGTATCGCTTCTCCCTCCTCGTCTCTATCAAAGTGCGGCGGGCTGGCGTTTCTGCCGTCTATTGAGGTCGGTTAACTATCACATGTTAGCGACATGCCAAGAGCATTCTAAAAAAAATTCCTGTCACGTTCCGTTTTCAAAAAGAAAAAAATCCGTTCACCTACGAATTTGCCTGCATGCTTTGAGCAACTTGCATGTCCTATACTGCTCCTGTTTGATACTCTAACTTAGCTAGAGGTTAGACTAACTCATGACTAACCCTGAACTAACTGTAGCCAAAGAGGTGTTTGGGTGACAGGGTTAGATTGACAATAAATGCACTTCATGGAGAGAGAAAAGTGATTTTTCAGTGGTCCCAATGAGAACTATCTCCAGTTAGCACCTCTTGGGTGGGATAGTTTTTTTTGGTGGGTTCGGTGAAATTTGCTCCAATTTAAACTCTCATGCTTGGATACTTTAGGGCTATTTGAGCCCCAACTAGCTCAAACTAACTCTAACCCATGGATCCAAACAGGGCCTATGGCCAGTCTCGACGCAGAGCAGTCGCGTTTATCGGGAAGTGGCGCTCTCTCGGCCGTCGCGCCACTTCAAAGCCGGCGCCAGTGAGAGGTCGCCTCCGCTCTGGCCAGGCATTAATGCGACATTAACGCTCCAGGGCGACGCTGACCATTTCACGCGGGAAGCGCGCGCTGGCAAGGGAGTATAGGTTTTGAACCGTTTCAGGTGTAGTACTAGTAGTTTGCAAAACTACTCAATTATTGCACTCAGTTTCCTAAGAAATTGTGGTAAAAAACGTTACTCCACTTCCTGCTTCCCTTCTCCTTCCTCTTCCACCGCCCGCGCACGTCCGCGGGAAGCGACCGGTCAACCCTTATATAGGAGTGCTAGCACAAAAGGATGCATGCATGACCACTAAAATTTCCATATTAAAGCGTCGCTCCGGTGGGAGTATGGCATATGTTGTTACCTTCGGCCGGCCCATGGCTACCGGGCGACGGCGACCAGAGAAGAGGCGGCGGGAGGGGAATGAATGCAGCTACTGTTTGGGTTCGCCTTCCGGCTTAAATAAATGCGCAGCATCACGTGTACCCGCGGGTGCACAAATTGTAACATACGTGTCTGCTTAAGTGGGCGTCACGTAACTGGTGTGTGTGAGAGAGAGATTCTGAGAGACAGAGTGCGTGTGTGCGACTCTACTCTTCGGACATGTACTCAACCTTTTGCATCGGGATATAAGTATAATGGTATTTACTTTAGCTAGTGATTTACGTGGCCATGTTAACGTGGTTGTGTCAAAAAAATGTCACTTCCTGCTCGTGATTTGAGTTATATAATTACAAGCAAGATTCTCGTGCATTGCACGGAACATCAATATGCATTTTTTTACAGAACACCTGTTGTGATTGACCCATGCAGGAGTAATCCCATGTGTAAAAACTAATGATATCTCGAGAATTTTATCGAAAAACTGGTATCTCGAGAATGTCATCGAAAAAAATGAAAGATGAGAGATAAGGCGAGGAGGAGTGGAGCGTGGTGGTGACTGGTGGTCGGAATGGGCGGAGGCATGGGGATGGACGGCCCCGGCAGGCGGCAGCGGCCACCATGCATGCTAGATTGTTCCAGAGACTTATTCCTTTTTTAGTTGCTGAGCAATGAGGTTGCGGGAGATAATGATGTGGAGAGAGGTGCGGGTATCTTTTGTAAAATTATCATAGTTTGCTTTCTATCCTCAGATATAGATCATACGGTCTGTATTACAAGATGGCAGGCACACCATCACCGCCAACTCGTTTTTTTTATAAGGGTACAGATGATAAGTTTGCTGACTAGTAAAGTAAAGTGGAATTTGTCCATGTTATGCAAGTAAATAAAGGTGATTGTTTATCATACGGGTAAGGTTGGATGAAGGGTGGTAGGAACAAATGCTCCGCCTAGAGCATGTGTGTGTGAGATGGAGTCTTAGTGTGTGTGTGTGGGGTGTGTGTGTGTGAGAGAGAGAGGAGAGAGAGAGATGGAGTCTTAGTTTGTGTGTGTGTGTGTGTGAGAGAG
>NC_057808.1:169849874-169854818 GCF_018294505.1 Triticum aestivum | reverse complement strand
GTGTGTGTTTGTGTGTGTGTGTGAGAGAGAGAGATGGAGTCTTAGTGTGTCTGTGGGGGGGTGCGTGCGTGTGTGTGTGTGTGTGTGTGTGTCGCGGGGTCCTCTGTGGTGGATGTAATTTAAGTGTGCATGGCTTCATCATAGAGAGGTGATGTGTATGGCAGAGGCCACCAACGATGGGGTGCGAGAGAGAAAATGCCCGTAGAGAGGGAAGAGAAGGTGTGTGCGCGTGAGAGGAGTCGACATCGAGAGAACGTGTTTGTTCGAGAGACACAGAGGAAGACTACTATATATCGATGGTGCATGTAGGCGGGAATTAAACAAAGGGATGGTCTTATTGGTTTCGGGTATATAGGGGAAGAGTGAGAGGCGGGGGGTAGCTAGAAGGATATTGTTAAGTGTGAGTGTGTGTTTTACCCATCCAGGCGGAAGTTATGTGCACAAAAGAGGAGAACAATTCGATGTGGCGTTAGGATTGAGGGTAATTAACTACGTATGGAGACATAGAGACCTTGAACGTGCATGTGTGAGAGGTATACATGTCTACGTGGGATGTGTGTGTGTGCGCGCGCGCATGATCAAGATAAAAGAAAGAAGACATAAGTCATAAGATCAACGACATGGGAGAGACGGATCGGTATGACAATATGCATGCATGTGAGAATGCAGGGAAGAAGGCCCGACAATTGAGCATGTGTTTTTGTCTTTAAGAGATAGTGGCGTGGGCTGCAGCATGCATCTATGGCGAGCAGAGGGAGTGAGGCGCAACGATTGTGCAAAAGAGACCAACCTATAAATGCATATGTATGGAGAGACATATATAGTGTGGGTGATAGGAAGCAAGACTCCGTGCGAGAAAGAAATGTTGACGGAGAAACTACAGATAGATACAGAGATGGAGATGCTAGCTAGAGGGACATCCGCTAGTTTGGGTGTTGGAGATGACCGTCGGGTGGTTCAAAGGGTGAAGTTATATATGTGTGTGAGAGGGCACTTGACTGCATGTAGAGTGAAACATATGTAGTGTGCGTGATAGGAATCAAGAGTGAGGGCGAGAAAGAAGGTTGATGGAGAAACAGATAAATAGAAAGATAAAGATGCTAGCTAGTGTGCATTAGAGATAGGAGTCGAGTGGATCAGAAGGCTGGGTTATGTGTGTGGGTGTGAGAGAGATAGAGAGAGGGTGCATGTGAGTCACATACAAACAGATATCAGAGAGAAATGAGATCCAGAGAGACGGAGTTTTGTGTCTGCGAGAGAGAAAGATATTTCACAACGAGAGTGATAGCTAGAGAGACATACGAGGGAACGCAAGATATCTCTAGGGAGAGAGGGTGTGTGTGAGCGACATACAAGAGAGCAATGGAGAAATATGAGACCATGGGAGACAGAGTTTGTGTTTGTGTGTGTGAAAGAGATATTGAAGAGGAAGAGTCGTAGGTTCTCATATCTAAGGAGCGAAAGAAATCTCTGTATGAGGGGTGTGCGAGTGGCACACATAGGAATAGTAGAGAGAAATGAGACCCCGGGAGACAAAGTTTTGTGTTTGTGTGAGAGAAAGAGATTCCACATGGAGAATCATAGTTAGAGACACACAGCAGGGAGCGAGATATACTTAGAGAGAGATAGAGTGATGAAGGTCGAGGGAGAGAGTACCGTCAATGTGTTATGAAGATAAAAGATCATTGTCGACATACAGGTAGCACGAGAGATACCTGAGAGACGATGAACGCGTATAGGTCCAGAGAGAGAGTCTTATATAAGCATGAGTGATAGCTATATGAGACGAATATCTGGATTAAAGGGGATTCAAATATTTAAACTGGAGATCACGACATCGATAATATCATAACGCAAATTGGTGTATCAAACATGCATATTCATTTGAATTTGGGCACACGTGTAATGTTATATAGTTTATCGATATTGGTGATCCATAGAATCTTCAATTACAAACAATGCATGGCTTATATGCAATTAATGTCTAAACGGGATTACATTATATGTTGCGTGTGTGAAACACATTATACATGTTTGAGAAGTAAAAAAACCCGCATGAAACACACATTAATTGGAGACAGTTAGCGAGGAATGCATACATTGGATTTCAACATAAAGTGGTTTCAAATATTTGAAAATCCAAATTGATGGATACAACCTTATGAATCTGAGATCATGCCATTTGTAAACCATATTTATGTATAAATGGTGTTGTGCTTTTGAAAGTATATATAAAAAAATGATGTATATAGAATGTAATTCCAATTGAAAATGGATCCCGCCGGAAAAAAAATAGAATACAAACGGGATTCGAATTGAGTTGGCACGGTAAACGTGCACTCTGCAAAATTTGAACGAAGCGGGGAAAGTCGCAGTAACCGCCCGAAACCAAAATCTGCGAGATGGAAATCACTACTGCCTATCCCTGCCACGCAAAGCCTATCTGCTGGATTTCTATAGGTTTTGATAGGGGTAGGTTTGTAATTTCACCCAAACGTGACGTAACCGCCTCTCACCCGGATTCATACACGATGGGCGCCAAAACACAGTGTGTCCTCGGCCAAAATTGACTCCCTCCCCGATTCATATTCATACACGGTGGGCGCCAAAAACAAACTCTCGTCGGCAAATATTCGGTGTATGCGAGATTACCGTCCTATCCCCAACCAACTAATGTTGCTGTGATGTAGTAGAAATTTGAAACGGGGGCTAAGTTTGTAAATTTCCTCGCATTTGAGACAAGCGCGCCCTGAATACATGGTTCCCCCTTCCTCTCTTCCTCCCTTTTCCCCATTCGTACTCCGTGGGCGCCAAAACACCCTCTCCACCCCACCCTCCTCCGTCCGCAGCCGTCCGCCACCCCATCCACCGCCGTCCTCCTCCACCATGCCGGAGCTGATTCCCCGACGCCGTCGTCCATTACAAGAGATCGACCTCTCTCATCCACGGCTTCGGACCGGGATCCTTGCATCCCGTCCTCTCGCTTCATCCCCGCCGTCGTCCACCTTGCCGGCGCCGCTCCTACGACCGTCTCGTCCACCGCGCCCTGCCGCCACCGTCTACCCTCCTAGATCTGCTTCCACGCCGCCGACAGCGATCGCTACCGCAGCACCATCAAATTCTCAGCAGATGCGTACACGGCGCCGCACCAGAGGCGGTACTCTTTCGTATCTGCTCAACTTATTTATCGCGGCAACAAAATAGATCGCCACTGCTTTACTCTGATTTCTTGTCTTGGTTGCGAAGTTGCCTTTGTCCGGTTTGCACCTTCAGATCCGCGATGGCACGCTCAACACTATACTCCCAATGCTTATGGTTTTCCCCTTTTATATTCCACACTAGTTAAATCACAGTAGACTAAATTTCAAAATTGGGTCAGTCGATTTTTCAGAGCTCGCCGGAGTTCGCTAGTGCGATCGAAGGGGCTCGGGTGGTTGTGGGGCCTCGCCGAACAAAGAAAACTCGACGCGGGTGGGGGTTGGGGCGGGGGTGGGGGTGGCGGAGGAACACAGGCGGTGGGGGCCGGTGGTCCGGCCGGTGGTCCGTGCGGTGTTCTGTATGGGAAGAATCAGAGACGAGGAAGAAGAAGGGTTTGGAGACGTAGGATCTTCATCCAACCGCCTGAAATGGTCGAGAGACAGCTGGGAGTTGCATTCTTAATGCGCTCTGGTTCATCATGTGTGGGCACTGCGCAACCAACATTTTATTATCCAAAATCTGCTTGCTCTTCTTTACCATGTTCCTCTTCCGTTCTTCTTTAATATGTACTCTCTCCGTTCCTAAATACAAGTCTTTGTATAGATTCCACCATGGACTACATATGGAGCAAAATGAGTGAATCTACACTCTAAAATGTATCTGGATACATCTGTATGTGATCCATAGTGGAAATCTCTACCAAGACTTATATTTTGGAACGGAGGGAGTATGATAGTAGTACAGTATGTTCCTTGTACTGAAGATGAGTAGGGACATGTGCAGTGTAGAGGTCTATACGGTCGGTTGTGATGGACACTTTGAGCCTCTTTGATTCGTAGGATCTTGTAAACATAGGAATAGGATTTGTAGTGGCCTGCCCACTTGAATCCTATAAGAATAGCAAGGAAATGTGGGGAGCTATGTCGCCTTTGAGAGTTACACTGGTATTAACAGTACCGCACCTTCACTTTGATGGCAAGTCTATAAACGAATTTCCGGTGAAGTCTCCTGTGCTAAATTTAGAAGACATTGAATGGAAAAACCTTGTTATGCACTGGTCTCGTTCCCAGGATGAGGTACTGTCTATGAAATCACATGACAATTTGAACTTCTACTTTTCCGCATGTGCCTTACGGATCTTTTTTGCAGGAAATCTGCTCGAAGAAGAATTCCGGTTTGACAAGAACGACAGGATATCGCAAATATGTTGCCCGCTGCTTTGCTCTTGTTAGTACCTGTTGTCCTGTATCACTGTACTTACATACATACCTGGTTCATTATGTGACAGCAGTATGCATGATAGCTTGCTTATCAATTGTTCGCTCCAAATTATCTGATCTGTATGAATGGTTACTTACTGTAGAATATATCCAATGCCAATGTTTTTTTAGCTCTGCATTGTTCCTGCAAGTACATGTTGTCCTTTATTAGTGTACTTATAATGACAGGTAGTTGTTCATGTACCATCACTCTGCAGCTTATTTTCCTTTGCCCTCCATTTTCTACACATCAGATCTATATTTACTCTTACCATAAGGTTCGTACTGAAGAAGTTTAGCTGTGCATTGCTCTTGGTTGTACCTTTTGCCTGTATCGCTGCACTTACATTTATAGCTACTTTGTTATGTAGCATCACTCTTCATCTTATCTTAAATATTCTCCATTTTTCGTATATTATCACATCTATATTTACTCTTAACAAAATGTAGAATAAAGGCAATGCTTTTGAAGAAAATTCTGTGGTAA
>NC_057808.1:169738375-169849632 GCF_018294505.1 Triticum aestivum | reverse complement strand
AGAGCCTGTCTTCACCAATAATGTAAGTTTGTCCATCTCAAGCCTTCAAACTTTGTTGTATATATTTGGTTAGGCATGACTGCAACAGCTGTTTATTTTTGGTGTTTGCATCAAAGTGCTTGTTTACAGTTTATTATGTAGTTCATAAAGAAAAGTTTGTCCTTTCTCAATTTAAGTTTTCAGTTGTACAACCAAGTTCCTTCTTCATACCATGTAAATTAAACTATACAGAGCAAGTGATCTTCTTTTGCACTGCATGTATGCTTCTGTTCTTCATCCGTAATCCAGTGGTGTGGTGAACCTACCCACTACAACACAATGTCATATTCTGCAATGTCTTAACTATGAACAATGTCATATCATTCTACTATTATTTAAACCATCTCTTTATTTGCCAATCTGAACTGGTATAAATTGACAGCACACTAACCATTGATACTTATGAGTTCTTGATATGTAATCCAGTGGTGTCGTGAAGCTGCCAACTCCTTCACAATGTCATTTCCTGCCATGTCTTGAACTGAACAATACCATATTGTGTTAATGCAATTTTAAACTGTGTCACTTTATTCGTCAATAAGAAATGTGATGAATTGTCAGCACTGATACTTTTATGTGCAAAACCTGTCATCTGTCTGCTTGTTTATCTTTCAGAGTGAGGAAGATATAAGTGTTGAACAAGCGCAGTCTCATCATCTTGCTCAGCTGCTTGCGCTGCAGCTCCCCAGTAGGGCTAACCTTTCTTGAACTCTATTAAGGTGTTGTCGGTTCTGTATATTATTTTGTCGGCGTGTTTATTTGCACTGGTGGCGATCTTTGATGCCCAGTGTATGTAATCTGCTGTCTGCTTGTGCTTTATTATCATAGTGGCGAACTTTGATGCCCAGTGGATGTAATATGCCGTAATTTCTTTATTGTATAGTCTAGGTTTTTTCTTATTCACGATGCTGCAGTTATTTTACTGTATATATATCTTGTCTTCGCAGTAAACCGGCCAAACCGTAAAATTACGGTACATAATCGGGTCGTCATGCAATCACGATGTAGGTTGGGCCTGAAACATGTCGAACAGCTCACGGGCCGGCAGCAGCCCGGAATGAACCCCGGCCCATGATTGTGCGAATCAAATCACGGGCTTTTAACAGGCCAAAATTGTCTCGGTCCTTGTTTGGCCCAATCAGATATCGGCTGCGAGCAGGCCGGATGCAAACCGGGCCGTAGTTAGGCCCAACTATATGACGGGCTTTTAACAGGCCGAAATTAATATAGGGCCGAAATGTTAAACGGGCCCTTAACAGGCCAAAACTAATATCAGGCCGAATTACTAAGTGGGCCTTTAGCAAGTGGGCCCAAAAGCATAGTGTCCAGTTGACGGGCCGAATCTGATATGGGCCATAATTGAG
This sequence comes from Triticum aestivum, assembly GCF_018294505.1. Lineage (NCBI taxonomy): Eukaryota > Viridiplantae > Streptophyta > Magnoliopsida > Poales > Poaceae > Triticum > Triticum aestivum. The sequence goes on along the minus strand of NC_057808.1, from coordinate 169,848,229 downwards.
CCCAAAGCCTCTTAAAGGGTCGGACCTTATCTTGGTCGTAATTTGGCCCAGAAATTGGTAGGCTTTTAACGGGCCGGATCTCATATGGGCCACTATTAGGCCCGGAGCGTGGCAGGCCATTAATGGACCGGATCAAATATGGGCCGGCATTTGGCCCAAAACATGGCAGCCACTTAATGGGCCGGCCTACTAGGGTCCTCAAAATCTTGTGGGCCTACAGCTGGGCCGGCCCATTAATGTCGGCGAAATCTCATGGGCCTTTAGCTGGGCCGGCCCATTATGATCCGCAAGAATCTTGTGGGCCTTTACCTAGGCCGGCCCATTATGGCACACAAAAATTTTGTGGGCCTTTACCTGGGCCGGCCCATTATGGCCCGCAAAATCTTGTGGGCCTTTAGCTGGGCCAGCCCATTATGGTCCGCAAAATCTCGTGGGCCTTTAGCTGGGCCGGCCCATTATGGTCCGCAAAATCTTGTGGGCCTTCAGTTGGGCTGGCCCATTTAAACTTGATGGGCCGGTCCACGTGTCAACATATCATAGGCGCGTCTCGCCCATTGGATGAGTGACACATGTGCTAACGCGGACCTGACACGTGTCTCCTCCAGCCAATGATGATTTTACACGTGGAAAGTCCCCATTGGTCGGGGCTGTTAACGGGTTATCGGATCCAAAACCCGACCCGATAGCTTAACGGCATTCCGTTATGGTGGATGCCACGTGTCGATCACCCTTGACGAAAGCACTTCTGTGACGCGTGATTTATCGTCATGGAAGTGGACACTTCCGTGATGATAATTTTGGTAATGTCATGGAACACTTCTACGACAGCACAGGTATGACTATCTTGATTCTGTCATAAATTTGTCATGGATGTACATGCATGACAAAAAACGCGACCTACTGTGACAAACACGTATCATCACGGAAGTGTATTTTTTTGTAGTGTAGCCAAGTTGTTGCAGCTCCCTCCATCTATGATGACGCGAATAGAACGTTCCTTCACAACTCCCTTTGTATGGAACAAATTATGCCTCTGATTTTTCTCAGCTTGTGTAACCTGCACGCCTAAAACACGTTGAGCAACCAAACATTCATACCTGTCAGCATCTTCAAGAGCCATGTATTACGTCTCATGATCAGAATCATCTCCACCGTGTTCTTCATGTGTAATAAGAGCCAAAGTCTCCTCATCATAGTCACTAGCGGACTCATACCCACCATCCTCGGTAGCAATCATCACATGCTGAGATTTGTAATTTCTCGCATAATGACCTCTTCCCTTACAACGACGACAAATAAAATCACTTGTGTGGCCTGTTGATGCCATGGAAGAAGAAGAGCTCTGTGCAGGCCCGACAGGTGTGCTCTTGGCAGATAGTGGTGGTTGTGCCTGCTTTCTTGTATCACGGTTGGAGGTGGCACCTGATGGAGGTGATGGTGCAGTGGAAGTAGAGGATTCACGTGGTGTCCATGATGAAGGTCGACCTGCAGAAAAGTTAGTTCGCGCCAATGCCTGTCGATCCTGCACTTCACGTTCAGCTTTACAAGCAAGATGGAATAGACGAGTGATATTATTATAATTCTTATACTCTAGAATGGTCTGAATCTCTCTATTTAATCCACCCATAAAACGTGCAAGCATAGCTTCATTATCCTCAACAATACCGCATCTAATCATGCCAGTTTGTAATTCCTGATAATATTCCTCTACATAATTTTTTCCTTGTCTTAAACGCTGCAATTTTTGAAGTAATTCACGTTGATAATATGGTGGAACCCAACGAGTACGCATAGCAGTTTTCAAAGCAGCCCAAGTAGTTGGAATATTATTCGGATATAATCTACGATGTTCAGACCACCACACACAAGCAAAACTAGTGAAAGCACAAAGTGCGGCAGCAACACGTCTCTCCTCAGGATATTCTAAACATGTAAAACGTTGTTCGGTTTCTAACTCCCAAGTAAGATATATATCAGGAACATATCTACCCTCAAATGGTGGAATATTCAATTTCAGTTTAGGAAGATGGTCATGATCTCGTACCTGAGGGAGAGCCCTACCATTGTGATTATTTGCATGTGGACGACCTGGTGGTTGTGGTGCTGGTGGTTGCACGTAGTTCTGATTTTGATCAACCTCATCCTCGTAATCTCCCGCATAATCATCCTCCTCCACATCAGCAGCAGGACAGAAGTATCAACAGCAGCACCAGCAGTTTGGCCAGGCTGAACAGGGACACGGCTCGCTCGGCGGAGGGCTGTTTCGCGACGTGGAGGTAGTCGTTGTTGTTGTTGTTGTTGTTGTTGCAGAGGTGCGGCAGGTGCAGCCGGTGGTGGAAGACGCGCAAGCAGTTCATTAAATCTATTATCAAGCTTTGTTTCGAACGTCTTCTCAAGGCCAGTGATCTTCTCCATGGCCTCTTCAAAATTGTTCAGCACATCTTGCACCTGTTTAGTCATCATTTGCTGAAACTTATCATGAAGCTCCTTGTTCGTTAAGTTCTCCCAGTCAATCTCGTCGTCTTGTGATCCTGGCATGGTTAGCATCAATAGAAACACACAAGAATATGATCCTACAGACTACTAACAAGTGGTGGTGGTGGTGGTGGGTGTCACAAATCCGTCAAGCAAATCTCAAATTCTTACCAGTTCTTACCCAGCAGCAGGCGGTGATTGGCAACCGATGTAGTCAAAACTCTCAAAGCTTGGATAGAGAGATTACCAGGGAGAGTCAAACGCACGACGTAGATGTATGTGGAGCTAGGAAGGCTTATAATATGGTAGCAAAAAAGGTCAGCAATAATCAATTCAGAGATGCAATGTTGAATAAACGCTCAACGACGGTACTGTGTTGGTCCTAGGCTAGACCATGCTAGAGACACGAGCCTTGAACACTAACAAAATCACGGCGCTGCACGTAAACAAGGGAGGAGCAAACTCTGGAAAAAAATTCTCTTTTTCCCCTTTTTTTGCACTTTTTTCCTCTTTTTTTTGCTCCGCGACAATTTTTTTCGAAAAAGTCTACAAATGGCCTAAAAACTGCCTAGCCAGAATTTTCCAGACTTAGTTTTTTTTTTTGAAACTGGAACTATTTTTCTACTGCGGGTAACACGGAAGTTTGGGAGTCCTTCGCTGTCACGACTCGGAGTATGGCGTGATCTGGAAATCCAGAACAGAGTAACAAAATACTGGACTCGGAATAGGACTGGTGGCGGAGATGAATCTGGTGGAACTCGGACTGGTGGCGGAGATGAATCTGGTGGAACTCGGTCTGGCGTGATGGCGGCGGATATGTGGTGGCGTATATGGACTCAGATTGGCGGTGAATATGTGGCGGTGGTATATGGCAGCGGTAATGAAGTTGGTGCGGTGGTGGTATATGGCAGCAACGATGATGATGATGCGGTGGTGATATATGGCAGCGGCGACGTGACAACCTGTGAACAGAACTCGAAACTCTAAAGGACTAGACGCTAAGACCAGCAACTTGATACGACGACGCAACCGCAAATTCAACAAAGCAAATACAGAAAAGATTATGCAAAGGCTCAGATTGGTTCGGATAGGATGAACTAACCCTATTTTTTTGGCTTTTTCGTTTACTATAGGTATGAAGAAACAGACTCGATCTAAACTACGAAAAACTATAAAATCTCACCGAGCAACCTGGAAATCTGATACCACTTGATAGAGGCGAAGGTGTCCCGATGTTTCGATGAGATAGCAATCGTTTTCTATGGGAGTCGACTACGAACGTGCGAAGACGTCGCGCCTTAGCAATCGCTAAACCAACTTCCGAGGGGTTATTGACCACGCCGGAGCACGATCAACCTGACCACGAGGGTCTACTTCCTGCGAGCAAACGAAGAACAAGCAAGAAACTGAGATTGCAATCTGGATATTGTGAATAAAAGAGGAAAGCTTTATTAATGAAGGTGGGGTTCTGTGACGCCTTTGTCTGGTAGTTGAACACAAACGAAGTACGCGAAGTTGCAGCTATGGCGAACTTTTAATCTAAACAAAACCCAAAGTCTAAACGGTGCCCTAAGGGCTGTATATATGGAGGAAGAGGAGGGGAATTTCGTGGCCCCTGGGGAGGGGTCCGAAACCAACCCTATCTCTTGTTTCCCCACACATACCTACTCTAAAAATAGCCTATACTCAAGTATTTAAAAATTACATGGGCCTGGCCCAGTAATAAGGTGACGCAGCACCTATAATAGCCTCTGGACGAAATTTATGAAGTGGCATCTTGTATATTTCCTCCAAGGCTTCATGCACTCATTATGGTGGCTTCAAAGTCCTGAAATCATCACTTGTAACTCTGTTCTTGTTCCCCTTGCACATGCCATCATCTCCATGCTTGGTCTTGCTCCAGTGTTCATCCCTCTTATCCATGCCACGCCCTTCATTTGTAAGCAAAACAAATGTATCCAATTTAGGCAGCATCATATTCTCATGAACACTAGAATCATTACCAAGAAATGAAAGTACCTGATAATTTAATTGGCGTGCGCGAGCTCTAGTAATTGGTCCAGTATATGTAGTAGTAGGGGCTGTGGGTGTAACAATGGTATTGATGTCCTCATCATGCCTCCCGTGGCCGGCTGTGATGCCCCAGAGGCCTCACCACCCCCTACTACTCCCACCGCTGGCCAGGCCATCCCTCTAGTCACCCACACCCCCTGTTATTCTGCGGCGACGGCAGCCTCACACCGCAGCCGAACCAGTGAACCCTCGTACTCCTCTCCGCGCGGGCTTCCACTGCCGCGTCTTCCCCGGCTCCGTGTCGTCCCCTTCCTAGGCCTCGCCGTCGTCCACTGCCGTGGTGCTCTCGGCGTGGCGTGGTCAATGTGGTCAACGACCGACTTCTATCGGAAGAGTACTGTACATGGTGGGGCTGACAGCTAGGTCCACGGCGGCCGCAAGGAATAGCCTCCTTATTACGCGCAAAATAATTATTCCTCCACCTGACAGCAGGGACCCACTGGACGGGCCACTGTATTTCGCGAAAAAATGTTCCCCCCTGACTGCTGGGACCCACCAGCTACATCTTCGCACGCAAGGAAGTGCGTCCGGGGAAAAAACGATTCGCCCCCCGACTGTTGTGACCCACCAGCTACATCTTCGCACGCAAGGAAGTGCCTGACAGTCGGGACCCACCTGGTCGAGGCGTACGTAGCGTTGTCATTCTGGTCGCGAACATGTACGTGCATACTGGTCGATGTAGAGGCCCGCACGTGTCGTAGTAGAGGCGCGCACGTAGCATGTACACGTACGTACATCGGCCAAGGTGCAAGAAAGAAAATACGGCCATGTACGTACATATGGGCGGGGTCTCGAACGCCTACTCGCGCATACGTACGGCCAGGGCTCGTGTACATAGCTGGGTCGGAACGGAGAAACTGCGTCGTCATCGTGTTCATGGGGAGGCAACGGAATGCGTCGTGTTCATCGGGAGGCAACGGAACGCGTGGGAGCCAACCGGCTTGGACGGAACAGCCGATGGAAATGAGGCCTGGCGTACCGCAGAACGGAGGAAACGGCCTTGTGTTCGACCGGCCACGTTCGAAACGGGATCATGTTCATCGGGAGGGGTCTGGCATACCGCAAAACGGAGGAAACGAGCCTCCTACAGTCGAAACGGGGTCCTATTGATCGGGAGGGGTGTGGCGTACCGCAAAAAAGAGGAAACAGACTTGTGTTGGAGCGCTATGGTCGAAACGGGGGTCCTGTTCATCGGGAGGGGTGTGGTGTACCGCAAAACGGGACTCCACGGGATACTGTTCATCTCCACCGTCGACCCCCTCCATCCTCCACGGGCTACTGTTCATCCACCGTCGACCTCCTCCAGCCTCCACCTGCGACTGTTCACCCACGGGCTCCTGTTCATCCAGCCTCCACCGCGCGCTACTCCACCGGCTACTGTTCAACCAGCCCTCTCCACGGGCTCCTGTTCAACCACCCCTCCACGGGCTACTGTTCATCGAGCCCTCCACCGTCTACTGTTCATCCAGCCCTCAATGGGGTGGTCCTGTTCATCCATCCCTCCACGGGGTCCTGTTCATCCAGCCCAACCGTCTCGATCGATCGGGGTCCTGTTCATCCAGAGGCAACACCACGGGGTCCTGTTCATCCACCCCCACCGGGAACTGTTCATCCAAACCCCCCAGCAACACTCACTGTTCATCCAGAGGCAGCATCGATCGGCTTCAGTTAGCAGCATTAGCGAAGGAATCGCTCGATCGGGTTCAGTTAACAGCCATCGATCGATCGCTCGGGTTCAGAAACGCGTAGCCTGCAGTGCAATTGCTCGGGTTCAGTTAGAGCCCAACGCCTCGCTCGGGTTCAGTTAGAGCCCAACGCCTCGCACCCACGCGCGTGCGTGTACGAGAGAAACGCGCATCGCTCGGCCCCGACCACCCACCGTAACCTGGAACACCCCGATATTTTCCTCGCCCTCGCTTCTACCACGGTTTTTTCCGTCATGGACGGCCCAAAGAATGTCATGCAGCTGCGTCTCCGGCCCGCCCAGGACGAAAAGCCCATTTTCTGTCATGATTTTTTGTCATAGAAGTAGGAGCCCACCACATCTGTGATGATACCAGGTTTTGTCACAATTATCATCATAGAAGTGTCATAAGTATGACAAAATAATTTCGTTTGGCCCAAAATGTCATGGATGTGTCTTTTTTTTGTAGTGCACAGATCAAAATGCCAATCCAGCTTTTGTTCTATTCCACCTTGGAGTATTACCATCTTTATATCAAGAATATCATGGGAATTGCACACCATCCTATGAACTCTTGATACAGTGATACTTCTCGCCATCATTATTCATTCCTCGGTCCCCGTGTTGTTGCAACCGGAATGCCGGCAGGTGAAGTATGATGTGTGAAATCAATACTCCTAGCAACCCCGTCGCTTGGTAGTTAAAGGACAATAATTTCATTCTTAGCGTGTTGGTTATTGAATCATCATTCTAAGATTGATCGTGCACTCTTCGATCAAAGAGTTAGGATTGTGTCAATCCCTTGCTCTTGTGATCGTATTGTCTTGCCCTTGAAAAGCAAGATTGTTCTCAAGCTTAATAACATATCGGTGGTTCGTGATTCTTCGAGTTGGTTTTCTTATAAACCACCCTTCTCCAAGAACCTATGTTGGGTACCCCTGAGCTAGTTGGTTAAGCTAAACAACAACTTGGAGAGTTGGAAGATAAATGCTTTGCCTGACTTAGTTCATTGCCAAAGGGATATCCTTGTGTTTGTGTGTGTTGAAGAAAGATGATATCGTCATTGATTGATCCTCGTGATAAATTGTTGGATCTATTGTCTTGTCCAAACTTTGATTTGAGTGTGGGCTATCCTCAAATCAAATCAGAACCAACGATGTTCGTAATGTTGTCCTACTCGTGGTTGATCCCTCGAGCATACACCATTACATCTTTTGATCTGACCAATGCTATCACCGTGCTCACTTAATTGTGGAATTCCATCTATATGGCAGCCTGGATGAATTGTTGTTGAGCCCATCAATAACATCTTCATCTTGTCCATGATTCATGTTGAACATATAAGCTGGTGTTGGAAACTTTGTAGGCATTGCCTACGTGTCCCGTTCATGAGGTATATGATTGGATGAAAGTAGTGACTTCCTCTAATTCATGTGTATTTCATGTAAGTTGCCGCCGTGAATTCGAGAAAGTTAGTTTTGCTTCCTTTGGAGTCATCCCGAGTCAGTCATGCATGTGTGAAGTATTCTATGGTTTGATAGACTGATCATCTCCATTCCATATGTAACTCCTAGCACACCAAGCCACTGATTGATTTGTTCAAGATAAAGGAGTCTGTTATAAAGTGTTAATCCTTTAGACTTCTGCGCGGAGACTTCGATATCATTAATGATGGTTCCCAACCAGAACTTGGTAGTATTTTTGTTTTAAGACTACGATGTGGTCATGCTTGTCTGGGACAACGTGTTCACATGTGTGTAGCAGAACCCGCTCATGTTTTGGAGCTTACTACCATAGTCCATTTCCCGAGAATCTCGCAACATCATCTCGTTGATTTGTGTTGCAACCTTTCCTCTTCAGACATGTTGTCTAAAATATCCTGTTACCAACCAGATCTGAATCTCAGGCAGATATGATGGTTGGAACATTCCCATCATTTGCATTTTGTTCCCAGCTTGCACCGCCATAGTGCCAATTTCCCATGGACTGCCCCTCTTAGTAATTGCTGTTCAGGATCATCTTCAGAAGTGGTCCTATCATGGGTCCCATCCATTTCCGATGATAAGCAGAAATCATCCATTGCGTCGTCTTCAACAAGGTAGTCCACATCATCCATTCTAGTCTGAGTATGCCACTCTTTCGAACTCCGTCAAATGATCGATTGTGATTTGCCTTAGGCTGGTATAGAGAGTTTCAATGATCACGATATCAAAAGTAATTCTTTTTTCCACTTAAGGGAGTAATTCTACGAGTCACCTCCCCTAAGGTGCCCCATTATGGAATCATGGAAATTATTTCATCGCTATCTTGAAATCATAGACCATCCTCTTCAACGTGGAATTGTTGCCTACCAAATTGAACCCTTGTCATCCTCTTCTTTCCATTGCTCCAGATGTGTGTTTTATGTCTCAACTCAAGAGGTGTTCTTACGTCTCACTCTGTGAGTTGACCTTGAGTTGCTCGATCTTCACGAAGACCGATTCCTGTAGAACCCTTCCTGCCATCATCGTGTTGGACAAAGATCTCCAAAGCAAGGACGTCAAGATCAATTGGAGCAATGAACCAACATCTTCGAGAAGGGCAATTGCAATGACAAGATTGTGATAGTTTTGTGACCCCCTTTCCTCTTACCTCACGTCTTGAATCTTGGGACGAGATTCTTGTTTAGTGGGGTGAGTTGTAACATCCCTAGCCTTGCTATGCACTTGGACTTGCTTGATTGTTGCATCATGTCTAAATTTCTTTTAAACTTGAAATGGGGATTGTTCAAACCCTAGCACCAGATCAAATCAAATAGGTTCAACCTAAAATAATCTTCAATGAACCCAAATGCCCTTTGAAAATGTTCATGATTTTTGATAAAGGTGAAAACCTCTGCCAAAAATGATGAGCATATTTCTTGGACATTTATGGATTTTGAATTAACCCATATTGTATTTGAATTGGGGCTTTTAAATGCTATATATATTTTCAACAGCTCAAATAATTCTGAAACTTTTGCTGGGGCTCTGGAATTATTCAGTTAGCATCCAAAAATATTTTCAGAATTTACTAAAATGGTTTAGTACTTTTACTAAATCAAAACAGACAAAAGAAAATAGAAAAAAAAGAAATAAAAGAGAGAGAGATAGAGAGGACTTACCTGGCTTACCTGTGCAGCACAGCTGGCCCAGCCCAACCGCACACCGTCCTCAACCTCCTGCCATTAGGCAGGAGGGCGTGTTCTCGACGCGCGCCGGCACGCGCCGGCCACCTCCTGCCTGCTTGCTCGCTGCTGGAGACGGCCCCGAGCGGCACGCACCCACCGAACCCTCTCATTCTCTCCTATGCCGCCCTCTCTCTCCCGCGACTGAACACCACCATCGCCACCGCTCGCCGTTGCCGCGTCCACAGTCACCGCCTCGCCCGACCGAGCTGTCCCCGAGCTCCGCCACAACGTCATCGTCCTCCCCACCGAGTCACGCGGCGCTAGAAGCTCTGCTGCAACTCCAACGCCGTTGTTTTCCTCCTCGGTCGTCCGAGATCGCCGCCAACCGTACGCCGCCGTCTGGCCTTCTCCGACCCCGCGTCGACGCCCTCTGCAACCACTGTGAGCTCCCACGTCGAAACCCCCTCTCCCCTGAGCTCATTATGCCCTGTAGCCATCGCCCCCTTGCCGACCAAATCGCGCCGCCGCCTGAGCTCATCACCGCCATGGCCACGTCCACTGGAGCTTGAAACTGCGCACGTCACCACTCTCAGCGCGTCACCACGGGGCCGTAGCAACCACACGTTGCTCCTTCCGTGCCCTTCAACGTCGGAACGGTCGACGTCCGAACTCCGGCGCCGCGGACGTGCTCGCCGCCGTCGTCTCCGGCCACCCCAGCACTTCCAGCAGCTACCAAATGATGCGCCTCGCCGAGCCGCGTCCGTAGAGCCCAGCCACGCGAGCTCTCGTCGCCGGAGATGGCCGGACGAGGAGAGTCGCCGCGTTCTGCTTAGCACCAGCGGCTAATCGCCGGTTAGGTGACGTGGCGTATTAGTTTAGCCACTAACCCCACGGTTAGTTTCACCCCGTGACACTGACAGTGGGCCCGACCATGTTAATCTTTAGATTAGGTTTATTTTAAAACCTGTTACTTAACTGAGTCAATGACATGTGGGGCCCATGGGTCAGGTTTGACCTGGATCGGCCCTGTTGACTTTCTGACGTCAGCATGACGCACTGATGATGCAGTGATCATTTTCCTGGATTATTTCTAATTCTAAATGATTTGGAAATTCCAGAAAATGTTTAAAACTTCTAAAAATCATAGAAATTCAACCGTAACTCCAAATGAAATAATTTATATATGAATAATTATCAGAAGAATGCAATCTATCCATCTATACCATTTTCATGCATGTTGGAGCAACTTATAGTTGCTGAATAGGGCAAATCAAATGTTTGGCATTTAAATTATCACATATGGAGTTTGAATTTGAACCTTGAGTTCAAACCAACTTCATTTAACTTGTTGCTAGCTACATTAGCTCAAATCACAGCATTTTGCCATGCCATGATCATGCATCATATTATCGCATTTTCATTTAATGTGTTCCTTCTTGTTTGCCGGTGTTTGTCCTCTCTCAGTAGACGTTGTTTCAACGATGTGATCGATGACACTGATGAGGAGCTATATCATCTTCAGAAGTGCCAGGCAAGCAAAACCCCCTTGTTCATTCCGATACAATCCCACTCTCTCGCTTTTGCTCTCTTTTACTGCATTAGGACAACAACGATTTAACTGTTACAAGCTGCGGTAGTTGAACCCCTTTCCTCTGCATGACCTGTCATTGCCACAGTAAATAGATGAAACCCACTAGAATGAGTAGGAGTTGTTTGAGCCCTGATGTGCCTACTCATTCATGCTTGTTGTCATGCCTGCTACTGCTTAGAGTTGAGTCGGGTCTGATTCATCGGGGATGAACTGGAATGTGGTGAGCATGTCCTACTATTGAGAGCTAAGTGTGTGAACACGATTTGGTAAAGGTAGCGATGAGAGGCCATGTAGGAGTACATGGTGGGTTGTGTCATTGAAACCGTCCTTAGAAACTGAGTTCTGTGTTTGTGATCCATGAACAGTTACTACCACACATTGGGTTCCGGTAACTCGACCCCTCTCGGCTTATTAATCGCCTCGATCTCTATCCAGGAGTTGTAACTAGTTTCTGGTGTTTGTAGGATATGTGTTGGGGGCCGTGCGTAGTGCTGACCCCAGGGGTGGGCTATGATGCGGTAGAGACACGAGGCACGGTGTACCGAGACGCCCATTTGGTGCCTCGGGAACCCTGCTCTCATCGTTTGGGGTCGTGAGCGAAACCCCGGCCGGATCTCCTTACAGATGGAACCCGAATAGGCGATAAACCTGGACTAGAGACTTATGTGGTTAGTCAGGTCGTGGCCGACTCCCTCGCCAGGCTTCCGCTTGAAGGTTGCCGAGATACACGCCGTGTACATGGTGGTAAGTGGCGAGAGCGTGTGTGAAGAAATACACCCCTGCAGGGTTATAAATGATCTATTCGAATAGTCGCGTCTGCGGTAAAGGACTTCTGGGTTGCCTATACAGTTCATAGACAAGTGAAAGTGGATACTCTAAAATGCGCAAGATAAGCGCGAGTGCTATGGATGGCGTTCTCGTAGGGAGACGGGAATGGATCCATAGCGGTGTATTGATTGGTGAATATGTGGACTCGTGTGCGCCACCTCAAAAGAGTTACTTGCAGTCGTAGTTCAGGAAAGCCACCGAGTCAAAGCTGGCTTGCTGCAATTAAACTCCACCACCCCTTTGTTGATATTGATGCATCTGTAGCTAGTTCTTATGTAAGTCTTGTTGGGTACATTTGTACTCACATTTGCTTAATTTATGTTTTTGCAGAGAGACTTCAGTCTCACTTGTAGTTCCGTGTGGACTTCGACGTTTAGCTTGTTACCTCAGCTACGATCTTGTGCCCTTAGCAGGGTCTTGTAGATAGTCAGGCTTCTCAGCCTTTTTCATTTGTAGTTGTCTGTACTCAGACAAGTTAAGCTTCCGCATGTGCTTATTTCTTGTATGACTTGAATGCTGGGTCATCAGACCCATGTTTTTAATATCTGGCTCCTCGGAGCCTAATGAATAAATACTTTGAGTCGTAGAGTTTTGTTGTGATGCCATGTTGTATTTGCACATATCGAGCATATTGTGTGTATGATTTTGAAATGCTTGGTATGTGGGATCCGACAACCTAGTTGTTTATTCTTGGTAGCCTCTCTTATGGGGAAATGTCTCCTATTGCTTCCACTGAGCATGGTAGCTTGCTACTGCTCCGGAACACTTAGGCTGGCCGGCATGTGTCCTTCTTCGTTCCTGTGTCTGTCCCTTCGGGGAAATGTCACGCGTTGTTCCTTTAAGTCCTTGTAGCTTGCTATGACTTGGGTTCATATGTTGATGACCGACACGTTCATTGCTGGGTCATGTATGCCTGTCACTGTAAGTTCGTGCCACTTTGGGTTTACGACTAGTCATGTCGGCCCGGGTTCTCTGTCATATGGATGCTAGCGACACTATCATATACGTGAGCCAAAAGGCGCAAACGGTCCCGGGCCAGGTAAGGTGGCACCTATGGGAATACCGTGCGTGAGGCCGCAAAGTGAAATGATGTGTTACTTGCTAGGTCGGTGTGACTTAGTATCTGGGTCCTAGCAAGCATGGGGCCCGCCATTAAGTGACCGAAAGGGAGGGTAAGGAAGGGATACCTACGTCAGAGGATCCACTTCCACTACTACTCCCTCCTTCCATCTATACAGGGCCTAATGCGTTTTTCGAGGCTAACTTTGACCAAATGTTAGAGTAATAATATATGACATGCAACTTACACAAAGCATACGGTCAAATTCGTATGTGAAAGGAGCTTCCAATGATATAATTTTCACATTATACATCTCATGTACTATTAATCTTGTTAATAGTCAAAGGCGGTTTTGAAAAACGCATTAGAGCATGATTAATAATGTAGCCGACTGTTGGCTATAAAGAGATGCCACCTCACTTAGAGCCATCATAAAAAAATACTCATATAAGCATTTAATCTTTGCATGGTTAAGTAATAGGTTGGCTCTTAGAATGGCTATTAGGTTGGCTCTAAGCATTTAATATTTGCATGAGCAAGGTATATGATTGGAAGAGAGTTGCATGCATACTATTTTTTCTTGATCTATGTGTTATAGCCGGGCTGTAGAATAAGTGCCCACTTCACTCTCTCTCCTCTCTTCTCACTCCTCCAAGTAGGATTTTATTGACACGACAAGTCTTATAGCCTGCTGACTAGGCCTTATTAGACTTGCTCTTAGGCCCTATATAAATGGAAGGAGGGAGTACTATGAGCACTTCATACTCTAGTGCAGATGTTGTCAGTACTCCACTAGTACTATTGGACAGGGAGCTTATAAAAAGTTACTATTGGACTGGCTATACGTGGAGAAATCCTAGTAGGAAGAGCATGCGCGAGAACAAGCACATTTACGTGGTTGAAAACAAATAGGAAACCATCTCTGTTTGAATACAAATCTTGGAGTACGTACGAATCTAACAATATTGATTGGGCGTTGTTGAATGTTGATACTTTTTTCTGTAAGTTTGATCAAAGTAGAGATACTTCGACTACACATAAAACTTATATGTAAACTAGAAAGGATCGGAGGGAGTATATTGTATGTTCGAAAGTGAAATGAACATTGAATACCCTTTATATATGATTTGCGGATGCTATGATCACCTGTTCAAAATTTTGAATCTGCCTTAGGTATCACACATGCACCCACTCGTTCTCTCTCGATTTCATCTCGGGGTCCGGAGATCGATTGAAAGAGGACTAGGGTGGGTACAATACGTTCGTTTCTCTTATGAACATACAATATACTCCCTCTGATCTTCACAGCCCCCCCCCCCCCCGCGGGTCATTTCTATCATAGAAACAGACCAAACCTTTATCTCCATGCACGATACGCAATTGATCTCTCAACATCAATCGATCTCGTCAAGATGTGTCGGGGCATGAACCGAATGGGATGTCAAAACTAAGACGGGAAGTGACACGTAGTGGAGGCAAAGTGAAACTTTAAATGAACCGTTTGTTTGTATGCATGTCAGACAAATTACAACATTGGAAATACAAGCATGGTCTAGGCCCACATGCGAATGATACTCGGCGGAATGTTCAAATGAGGCATGCGGGAGGATGGACTTGACCGGAGGGTGGCATGATCAATGGAGAAGAGGGTTGGAGAGGAATGAGAAATAAGCAACGCCACATGATTATACTTGAACAGCTCAAATAAACAATAAGTTGTCTCGTTTTCCCTTCCGTCTTGGTCATGGAGTAAGATACTCCCTCTGTTTTTATTTACTCTGCATATTAGGTTTGACTGAAGTCAAACTTCATAAAATTTGAACAAATTTATAGAAAACTATCAAGATGCCCGTGCGCTGCAGAACATCAAGATCTTGTGGGAGAAAAGGATGAACGAGGGAAGGCCTTATCTGCAAATGTGGAGAGGAGTGCGGGTCAATTGTCATAATTTCCTTCCTATCCGTTAGATATAGATCGGACGGCCTATATTGCAGGATGGCAGGTACACCATCATCACCAACTCTGCTTTTTATAAGAGTGGAAATATGGACATTTACAATAGCAAATCTATATGATGTGAAAGTATATTCAATAATGAATCTAATGGTATTGATTTGTTATTGTATATGTTATTATTTCTATCTATAAACTTTGTCAAAGTTTACAAAGTTTGACTTTGAGCAAAGCTAAAATGCGGAGTAAATAAAAACAGAGGGAGTACGCAGGGACTAGTATAGTTACTACTGCCGGAACATGGTAAGTTGGACCCCTAAATGGGGCAAGGACCGGGCACACCTCAATTATTCCTTCAAACAGTCGAAAACCTACATTTAGCACACCATCCGGCTACTTAATCAAGTGTTACGCTTCACTACTTGAAAAGGAAAAGGGTGGTACCGTACCCAAAACCACCACACTTGGGGCTAGGGTAACAACTTGGTACCGTACCACATTTGAACCAGGGCACTAAAACCACATGTTCTGCGCCTAATGCGCAACATGGAGCACTGACGCTCGAATTTGGCCGGGAAAACAAGGAAACCGACATGTTGGGCACACCTGTCGGGACGACGTGGCGCAGACTGGTCCAATGGAGGAGCTGTCCCACGACCTCCTCGCCACTGGCAACCATTCATGTGGGTCGTGGGGGCCAGCAACGTGGCGCAGCTCCAGAACCGCCTCTGGACATGGCGACCGCGATGAGCGACACGCTCATCATCACTGGACACCGTTGGCTTCAGTGTGCCGAGGGTGGCGTTAGCGCTGTGGCATGACCAACAGATCAACACCCGGCTCATCGAGGATGCACGGGGCGCCGAAGTTTGCGTGCGCCGCGACGCGTCCGCGGAGTGGTGTAGCACGGCCAACTGCATCCCCAGGACCTGAGACCATGCCAGGTCGTCTTTCTTTTTCAATGACATTTGGGGATCGCATGTGAGAAAAGGGCATCTCCAACGTTGCCACAACCGCAGCTGACTACCCTGGCACACCAAAAACCCTCGTCCCTCGTGCCACTGCACGATGCGTTCCCAGCGGCGCCAGCTGCCCACATTCATGCCGTCCATCCGTATGCCGTCGCTAAGAGGCTCAGTGCCCGAGGAATCAACTCCGGTGACTTAATAACGCACCCGGACGCTTGGCCTCACCGGAATGCGCTACTTATAGTGGCAACGCTCAGCTGACCTCCACACCATAGCGCATCATCCTGCTACCTAGCACCACATCCGCCATGACCGCGAGCGCGAATGCTCTGCGGGAGAGCTTGTCTTCGGGGATGAAGCTCGAGGTTGCCGCCCTCGCTCAAGTTGCCGCTCGTGACGCAATAACGGCGTAGCCGGACACGGACGCGACCGCACAAGCGATGGCCACGCTGGCGGCAGACGACAGGAGCACCGTCAGCCCCACGTCCTACTTGTCGCCGTCCAACGTCCAACACCGCCGAGGTCGGGGACTCCTCCGAGGATGAGTAGGGCATGGGAGGCGGCAGGGAAAGGTGTGCTAACTGGCCGGTCCGTCTCCCGTGTTCTACTCTTCCTCGCCGGAGACCGCACCTTCACTTCACGGGTGTTGAACCCCGCCCCCATACATGGAGATCACAGATGGAGGACGTCGGTCGCCACCGTAGAATAGGTTTAGGGTCGGGTTTCTTTTATTTTTCTATCCTATAAAGTTTGAAATGTAATGAAAATTTGCCGTGTTTACATTAATCTCGGCCGGTGTATATGAACTTTCACAATAATATAGTATATTGTTGGAGTACTAGCAAGATGTCGGTGCGTTGCACGGAACATCAAGATCTTGTCGGAGAAAAGGATGAATGAGGGAAGGCCTTATCTGCAAATGTGGAGAGGAGTACGGGTAAATTGTCATAGTTTCCTTCCTATCCGTTAGATATAGATCGGACGGCCTATATTGCAGGATGGCAGGCACACCATCATCACCAACTCTGCTTTTATAAGAGTAGATAGATATGGAATGATGATTCATTTTGGTGATTGTATGACGACTAAAACATGATGACATTGTTGTTTAGTTGTACTCATGTTTGGCTATGAAACTTGAAAACTTGAATTTGATGACATAGTTTGCTGTTGGACTGCAATTTTCTCGACGTCTTCGAATATCTTGTACCAGTGTCGTACTGAAGAAGATTGGGTAGCTTGCGTTGGAAGCCACCAAGAGTATCTGGCTGAGGAAGACTGGATGGCTTGTGCTCGAAGGTTTCGGCGGATATCTTGCTGAGGAAGGCTGGGTAGCGTACCTTATAAGCTTCCCCCCTTAAAGACTTGCTGGGGAAGACTCAGTACCTTATGCCAGAAGCTTTTGCAGTACCTTATCAAAGAAGACTGAATATCTTGCACGGGAAATCATTCATACCTTGCTGATGCAGACTGAGGAATCTTGCCTTGTACGCTTTGCTGTTAAGTTATGGAGGAGGACTAGACTGATTTTATTTGTGAACGAAATAACATATATATATATATATATATATATATATTCTTGTCATTCCAGCAGCTGATTACTTGTATGACAAGAATTGTCTGACCGTCCTTCTCGCTGAATTCATTGCATATTTGGACTGACTTCTGGGTGTCGCATGCTTCAAATTTGACTCATGGCAGAATAAATCATTGTGTACGGACCATACCTTTGACTTGAAATGCATGTTGGACTTGGATCCAACTTTGTTCTCCTACTGGTTTAATCATTGCTACAATAAAGGTGTATCTCTGATGGGTACTTGTTACTGAAAGTCTGAGCAGAATATAATTTGTTTTCAGACTGGATGTCTACAATACAATGCTGTCAGCTGAAAATCTCATTGCTTTTAACTGAGTTCCTTGGTGTATATCTTTACTTCTCATGGCTTCTTCTGGTCGGTGGCGGTTGATGAGCAATTTTCCATAAGGGGGTAACACCGAAGATTCAAATAAATAAGCACATCGAAATCAATTTATTGCAACAAAGCACACATCAAACAAGCTACAAAACTACTCCACACAGGCACACACAAACATGGTACTACAACAAATGCACATGCACTACACAAAGGACTACACCCTACGCTTGAGAAAATGCTCGGGAACTGACGAATAGGCTAAGGGAGTAGCGAGTGGAACTGCCGACTCCGAAACTCTGTATGGATGAGGTGGAGGGGTTGGAGAAGCTGGCGGAGCATGAGGTAGGGAAGCACCAAGCAATCTCCTGGCTCGAATAGCATCTCAGACTAATTCAGAAATAAGAAGACACTCGGCCATCATGTAACGGGACATGGAAAGGATAGCCGGGTCATCTTGAGAGTTGACAGACGGGAACTTGATCCGCTTAGGATTCTCGACGATGGTGGGATAGTACTGATAAGCACGGTTCTATTGCACCATGCTCTCTTGATGACGAAGACCGGCGATTCCTGCCATTTGCGGCAAGCTGAACGGCACGCTCGGGAGTAGCACTGTAACCACCATGGAAACTATAGGTGCGCCTACCAACAGGAATCGAGGCTGGCAGATGAACATGAGCAACATACTCCAGGATTCTTCCTCCGATAGAAAACTGGAATACTTGGTAATGAGGTGGATCTCCGTGGGGATAAATGCTACGCCACATGTCGCCAAGGAGGGTGGCAAAGCTGAGAGGTGCAGGAGTGGGACTGAACGCAATAGGAACAGCACCGGGAGCTCTCGGGAGGGCACTGAACTCATGGAAGTTGACCGCCATCTACGCACGAAACAGGGGTTAGGGGTAACCGAAATAAGACTATATGCAACAAACAAATGCAACAAACAAATTCAACAAGCAAGGGCAACAACCAGACCCTATACTACCATTTTCTAACCTTCCAGTGAACTAGGACGCTCTACAGTCAGACCTGCTCTAATACCAAGCCCTATGGCACCCCGGCTCAGAGAAACCGGAACGCCCCGTATTCCAGCCCAGAGATCGAGGTGAAGTCTTCTGGAATACGACACTGCTTAGCATAGAACAAACCAGCTCTCTATTACAACACGAATACAAATACAAGGTCTCTGATATTACAATGAATAACACCGGCACGGCGACGCTACGCCAACCATAGTTGCTCTATGCAAGCAGCATAACAACTCGAGGCAGCAGAACCTCTACTGGCAGCAGAACAACGAATGACGATGATGGACTCCAATCCGCAGGGACTCTCGTTGGAACGTTTATCATAGCTCGCAAACACATGAACAACACCAAACAAGCAAGAAAACTTGGCATGACCTGCAAACTGGCACGACACGCCTGGTCAGTACATTGCATGTACTTGCAAGCTCACAATTAGCCACAAGCAGTCAAGACAAACAACAGCATGGCATTAGCAGGTTAAAGAAATCATGAACATGATACATGGCATACACAAACTCAACATGATACGGCTAAAACAACATTAGCATGGCATGAGCAGATGAATATGATGATACTACATGCAACAGTAAACCATATCATGCACCAACTTACTCTTATTCGGCGGTTACCTCATAACAATTTCATGCATCAACTTACCAACATCGGTATCCACGATACCTCCGTGATCATATCACGATCACCTAAAGATCAACCAACTTGGGTATCCATGTTATTTCCGTGATCCTCTCTCGACCACAACTAACCTCTTTCTCATCATCGAACCGGGATTGTTATTAATCAAGTTATTATTATAGTTGGCTCATAGTGTGACCGACTATGAACTGGGCCCATATCTGCGGGCGCGGCTATCGATAGATTTAAACACACACTCTGCAAAGGTTAGTACACTGTACCCACACCACCGAACCCATGGCCTCGGACTCCCATTCGAGTGGACCAACGACGTTCCGACAGAACCAATCTATTTCCATGACACTCTCCTGGCCACTCCGACCAACTCCCCGTTGGGCTAAGTCATGGGTGGCCCCGATGCCACTTGACGGTATCCTAGACTAGGGGGTACTCACCACGTCGTCTCCCGACCAGTTGGATCATGCCGAGGACCCCCATGGCGGTTCACTTATGGGCCACTTCGGGCAGCCCATGCCGCATACAAGGAGGATTCCACAAGACTTGGCGCCCAAGACAAGGGCCCCTCTAAACCCTAGGCCTCCGGTGTGTTATATAAACCGAGGCCAGGCTAGTCAATTGAGAATTGAATATTCATTATAACAATCTCGTGGTCGATGTATGTACTCTGTACTATCCCCCATATGAATACAATCAAAAGCAGGACGTAGGGTTTTACCTCCATCAAGAGGGCCAGAACCTGAGTAAAATCCGTGTCCATGTTACCATTGCTCCAAGACGCCTAGCTTAGGACCACTACTATGAGATATGCCGGATATAGAACCGACATTGGTGCTTTTATTGAGAGCCTGCTAGGTGTCATCACGGATCGACGGCATAAATCAGGTGTTATGATTTCAATTCGATCTAGTCCATCTACATCAGATTTATTTTGCAATTATTGTCTATAGTCTTGCGCTATTTTGTTTGCAGATCAGTTTTATCTCAAGCGCCACCGAGCTTTCAGAATGTACTAGGCGAGCCGAGGCCTCAGTCAAGTGTGCATGCGTCATGCAGCGGCCGCCCTACCTCGCTGGAGATCAGGCAGACATGGTATACTGTAGGAAGCCAGATCAAGACATCTCGTGAAGCGGCGGCCTGGCACTAATTACCAGATCGATCTAACCATGGGGCAGCCCACTAGTACTACTAGTTGGGGCACATCAATCATTGTTTGATTGATGAAAGCGTGCTAGTCTAATCTGGCTACACTGACTTCGATGCATCTTTTTTTATTCCTCTGGCTTCACCCGGAGTATATGCTTAGGTCGGGCAAGCGCACGCGGAGCCGAGTACACTCCGGCACAAGTAGCGGCCATCCAGGGATTTCCTTCCTTTTTTCTTTCTTTTCTTTCCTTTCTTCAATTCTATTCTTTATGCTCTTTCTTTTTTTAATTCAGCACATCTGGTTGCTATCATCCGCTAATGGATTTCTCTACTGCATGCATCGGCCGAAGTACTAATGCAAAAGTGCCACTTTTTGCAGCACCGTTTTTAAGGCCTAATTAATGAACAGTGCAATCTAGCTTTGCACTAGTGTTTTATCAGCGATTCAGTACCCGCATATGAATTTTTTGTCCGCAGTCTGACGGACGCCATATCTGCAATCGGATATGCCCTATAAAAATACGTCGTCACTCCTCCGTCTTCATCGACCTTGGCGATAGGCTATATTTCTTAAAATTATTTATTTTGCATAGATAAATTATACAAAGGGATTTTTTATTTCCATCCTGCACAGCTTTATGTTTGCAGGAAAATTAATAGTGGCACATCATGCCGCCATCTGCGCAAACCAATGTTGTCATCCCAACCGGCGTAAATCGGCTCGCGCTACGCTCCAGAACATCAGGTCGTGTTTTTCCTAATTACACATTGTATATATTTTCACAGAGAATATCTTTTTTCTGGTTTGCATGATTTTTCTCTTGTAGATTTCCATGTCCGGTTATAATTCGGTTCACCGCATCCGTGACTTTGTCTGCCATGCAAATTCAAACTGCCTCATATGGTCATGGCATCACGTTGTCATCATCATCATATTGTACTGGATTTACGACTTGTGCCGACGTCTCGACGCCACTACTCCACCGAGCCAACTTAGGCGTTCAAGCCATATTTCTTTAACTATATACCTCCTTAAATCAATTAAGTAGAGAAAAATTATTATTATTTGTTATTGTCTTTTTCTTGCACTATCTAATGTGTGCAGGTAGTCAACTTAGACTGGGCCACGCCGCCTCCTCGGCAGGGCGACGTCATCGTCCCGTCTGTGTCGACCGAGATGCGTCATCACCTCGGCTAGACCGTGTCACGCCCAAGATGCGGCCCTATCCTAAAGGAACTCGGAGGTCCCACCAAGGATAGAAGCGCATCTTGAAGACGCTTTTGCAAGGTGGAAATCATTACATCAACATTACATAATAGATGGGGATACATACAAGGCATACAAATGCCGCAGGAATACATCAATACATCATACACATGATCAACATCCGACTACGGATGAAACACCAACAGAAACTCAAACGACATCCACCCTGCTATCTCAGGCTGCCGACCTGGAACCTATCCCCTGATCAAAGAAGAAGCAGAAGAAGAACTCCAAAACAAACAAAATCGCTCTCGCGTCATGATCATCGCATAACCTGTACCTGCAACTGTTGTTGTAGTAATCTGTGAGCCACGAGGACTCAGCAATCCCATTACCATGGGTATCAAGACTAGCAAAGCTTAATGGGTAAGGAAAGGATAGGTGGTGAGGTTGCAGCAGCGACTAAACAAGATATGGTGGCTAACATACGCAAATAAGAGCGAGAAGATAAGCAACGGAACGGTCGTGAAGCTAGCAATGATCAAGAAGTGATCCTGAACTCCTACTTACGTCAAACATAACCCATAAACCGTGTTCACTTCCCGGACTCCGCCGAGAAGAGACCATCACGGCTACACACGCGGTTGATGCATTTTATTTAAGTCGAGTGTCAAGTTCTCTACAACCGGACATTAACAAATTCCCATCTACCGCATAACCGTGGGCACGGCTCTCGAAAGTTTATACCCTGCAGGGGTGTCCCAACTTAGCCCATTATAAGCTCTCACGGTCAACGAAGGATATTCCTTCTCCCGGGAAGACCCAATCAGTCTCGGAATCCCGGTTTACAAGACATTTTGACAATGGTAAAACAAGACCAGCAAAGCCGCTCGATGTGTCGACAATCCCGATAGGAGTCGCACGTATCTCGTTCTCAGGACACACCGGATAAGCGAAGCGTACAGGTACCGACGTAACCCAAGTTGCCAAGGGATGGTCCCGCACGGTGCTCTAGTTTGGACCAACACTTAGACAAGCACTGGCCCGGGGGGTTAAATAAAGATGACCCTCGGGATGCGCGACCCCCAAGGGAAAAAGTCTAGGTGAGGCAAATGTAAAACCAAGGTTGGGCCTTGCTGGAAGAGTTTTATTCAAAGCGAACTGTCAAGGGGGTCCCATAAATCACCCAACCGCGTAAGGGACGCAAAATCAAGGAACATAACACCGGTATGACGGAAACTAGGGCGGCAAGAGTGGAACAAAACACCAGGCATAAGGCCGAGCCTTCCACCCTTTACCAAGTATATAGATGCATTAATTAAATAAGAGATATTGTGATATCCCAATAAAGTTCTTCATCTTCACCTGCAACTAGCAACGCTATAAGAGGGGCTGAGCAAAGCGGTAACATAGCCAAACAACGGTTTGCTAGGAAGGGTGACAAAGGTTAGAGGTTCATGGCATCTTGGGAGGCTTGAGGAGCAAGTGATAGGTAGCGCAGCATAGCGATAGAACGAAGCAACTAGCATAGCAATGATAGTAATGAGATCCAAGGTTACGGTCATCTTGCCTGAAATCCCGCTAGGAAGAAGAACGAGTCCATGAAGAAGATGAAGCCACGAAGACGAACCAAACGTAGACGAACGAATCCTCACGATCGCAACGGAACAGGAACTATCGAGAAGAAGCACACAACATGGTAAACACACCACACATGAACAAGACATGATGCACAACCAAGCAAGATGCATGACAAAGCTACATGAAGCTACTCATGGCAAGAGATGATGCATACATGAGCAACACATCAAGGCAAGTTTAAATGGGGCCGGAAACAACATATAACAAATCCGGTAAGTCCTCATATGCAAGTTTCAAAATTGGTCCAGATCTGAATAAACCTTATGTTCAAGTTGTTAAACAGCAAGTTAAGATGCACCAAAATGATCTACACGAAAATCTAGTCAAGTTACATATAAAGTTCATTTAATTCGGAGCTACGGCCTAGAAGATATGAGCAAAACAAGTTAAGCATGGCATTGATGCAAAATGCATTCAAACATCAAGCAAACACCTCAAAACAAGTATGCAACAAGGTAACCTGAAACTACATGCAAAACTAAGCAAGTTTCATATAGAGCATGCTCAAAACGGAGCAACGGTGCAACACATACTCCAAACAAGACATAGCAACAATCTGCCCAAAACAGCAACTAGGCATCTTGCAAGATTCATGAAAATATGGTACAGCACCTCAACATGAAAAAAAATGCAACACATACTCCAAACAAGACATAGCAACAATCTGCCCAAAACAGCAACTAGGCATCTTGCATGATTCATGAAAATATGGTACAGCACCTCAACATGAAAAAAAATGCATGGGCATGATGCACAGGTAAAGCATTACAAAACATGAACACTGAGCTATCTCCAGAAATGACTAGAACATGCTCAAAAGGACATGGCAATATTGCAAATAATAACAGATTCACAGACTTGGCAGAATTCCAGGACATGGCAGAAATAACATCAGGTTGCAATGTTTAGAGCTATCAAACAACATGCTACAGGAATATATCATGGCAAATGAAAGCATGAAATGATTCTACTCAAAGCATATAACAAATGTCCCTTACTAATCACAAGCCAAAAAGGCACAGAAGATATGATGGTATCCATGCACACATAGCAAGTTTCATAAACAGATTCAGACTTAGCAGAAAAACTGAGCATGGCATAAACAGAATTATGAAGGCATCTTTGCGAGCTCAAATCACTCATCACAAAGCATTTCATGGCATGTGAAGGCATCCAACAGTAAGATGGCATAATTATTAAGCTAAGAATGGCAAGAGCAAATTCATAGGGTGCATGGAACACTAACAAAACACATGTCAAAACTGAACTTCATGTTAACAGGCTGACAGCAACATTATTTAGCAACTTTGGAGCATGATTACAACAAGCTACAGCAGGTTATAAATACAATCAAAGGCATGGATTGATAGAGCATGACATGTATAACAAAACACCCTTAGTGAACATCTCCATATTAAGCATAGAGCTCATGGTGGCAGCAGGTTTACATGGCATCAGAATGTTACAGCTACAGACTTGTCATAGAAATCAGCAACATCAGGGAGGCTACTTTGCATGCTTGTACTAGTCACCACATAGATCATAAAAATACAAGACAAGCACCCCTGTAAAGATGGCATGATTTAATACAAAACACATGTAGATCTCATGCTCATAGGATGCACACACAAGATGCAATGAAAAAGACAAATCAGCAAGTTCTGATAGCAGACAGCAGTTAACATCATATAGCACTCTTGCAACGATGATTAGGGCATCAATATGATCTCAAAAAAGCATGGCACAATGGAATAAAATGAAGAGCATCTCATGATGAACATTTCTATATATCATGCATGCAAAACTGAGCAGTATGCAAGGAGATATGATGTGATGAACAGAGCCATGTAATGTAGAAAATTAAGGACTTGGAGGAATTTAGACCTCGCGAGAAACTGGATCTCGGGGTTCCGGGATGGAGATGAACGGGACGGGCGGAGGCGTTTGGATCGGCGGGCTGGTGGATCTGGTCTAGCCCGGCCGGATCCGGGACGAGGAGCTCCGGGTGGCGCGGGGCAGATCCGGCGAGCGGGCGCCGGCGTCCATGGCGGCGGGGCACGTGCGGCGGCGGGAGGCGGCCGGGCGGAGCGGGGCGCCGGCGCGAGGTGGGGGTGGAGCTGAGGCAAGGCGGCGGGGCCGGCGTGGCCCGTGGTGGCCGGCGCAGGCGAAGTCGGCGGAGGGCGCGGCACTGCGCGGGTCGGCGGCGGGGGGCGCGGGCGGCGCGCGGTGGTCCGGCGAGGCGGCGATAAACTTGACGGCGGCGGGGCGGAGCTCGCCGGCGGCGGGATCGCTCGGGGCAAGGCGACGCACGGGGCGGCGCCCGCGGGTCGCGGCGGCGGCGGGATGGGCCCCGCGGGCCCGATCCGGGCCCCGCGGGCCTGGCGCGGTGGAGACGGCGGCGGGGACAGGTGGCGAGCGCTGATTGGGCGTGGGGCGACGGCGCGGTTCGTCCGGCAGAGGTGCGGACATGTCCGGCGGCGCGAAGAGGAGGGGAGCTAGGGTTAGGGTAGGATTCATCCGCGAAAAAAGGAGGGGGAGGTCTATTTATAGGTAGAGGGAGCTAGGAGAGTCCAAATAAGGTGCTGTTTTCGCCCACACGATCGTGATCGAACGACCGAGAGCATGGAGGGGGTTAGGATGGGCTAGTGGGCGGATTTGGAGGGGTGTTGGGCTGCAAGACAAAAGGGGCTTTCGGGGTACGCGGTTAACCGTTGGGGTATCAAACGACTTCCAAATGAAACGAAATTTGACGGGCAGTCTGTCGGTGATATACCAAGGCCACTCGGCAAATCTCGGCCCATTCCGAGAACGTTTTTATCCCGCTCATGAAACAAGGTCTGAGAGGGGCGACGGGTGCGTGCGAGAGTGTCGGATCGCGAAACGGACAACGCGAAAGAGGACCGGATGCAAGTTTTGAAAAACATGCAGATGATGACATGGCAAAATGCAACACGTAGGCAAATGACATGGCACCGACGGCGAATAAACGGAAGACATGTGGCGCATCGAATCCGGGGCGTTACAGACCAGGGTCTCATCATTACCTCATTCACCCATGATGGGGACTTCGGCATCACACTGCCGGCCTGCTCCGGCGCCTCGATCGGACATGGGGTTTTACCTCGCCACATGGGTCGTGCTATGTCGCCACTTCAGAGTGCCGAGCTCTTCGCTCCGCCACCTCGGGACCGGCTTAGGGGCTAGGACCTCATCCCGCCGTAAGCTCGGACCGCGTCATCAATGCAGAACACATTAACCAGCTAAGTCGCTTTCATGCTCAAAGTTTTAACTTTTTAATTTGTGTTCGGTTCGACTATGCTCACATACGTTGTTTGTTAAAAGAAACTCCCTTTACCCATGTTAACCGGGGCTCTTAAAATTTACATGAGCCATTTTATAATAAAAGTTCTCTTCTTAGTCGTTCAAAGTCTTTTTTCTGTCACTCCTTTCTCGACTCGAGTGTGTGGTCAATAACGGGATAGCCTATTTTCTTTCTAATGCCACTCGAGTTTAGTTCGCTAAACTGGCCTAACGAGCAGTACTCCGCCTTCGGGATATGAGGTTGCAACCGAAGGCTGACCCACTTGAAGTCTTGAGATCGGATGTGTCATATTAATGCACGACAGAAGCACAAAAGTAAGACCAATTTTCGGATTGGCTCCAAATGACTTGATTTAGTTTGGACGTAAAGTTTTTACTGAAGTTTTTTGGTTTTCCAAACCTATGGCACTTTTAAACTATTTGTGTGTTTCCAGCATAAGTTTCACAGTGCAATGCTGAACACCTTAAAAGATTCGGCAAAATCATTCTCGGATATTGCTATACTTGCATCAATTTTGAATTGTGTATTCGGTCAATAGTTGGGTTTCCCAGCTCCTGTGCTTGCCTCCTACATTTCGCTTTGTTCGGCTAGGTGTGCAAAGGGAGAACCACTGCGATTGTGCTTCCAACTCGAATGATTAAGCACCTCAACGGAGAAAGCCAAAAACTGTCACAATGGGCGTAAACTGGTCAGCGATCCGATGACGGTGTCAAACTATAAATCGATACCGATTACCCCGTGTTAAACAATGGGCCTTTCATAACATTGGCCGAAGTGTTAACGGGTAGACTTTGGTCAGTGCCGAACACTAATAGGGGGCTCATAGTTAGCTTCCCTAGTTTAAAGCTCCTATGACTAAGTGAAAGTTATAAAGCCTACATACCTGATTGCCTTGTTTCCGCTAACACAACTGACTCCGAGCACTGAGACATCGACTAATGGTTGTCTTGTTACTGTGAAAACACACTGCATAGTATCTACAATGGGGTGGAAGCCGATAATGGGCCACTTTCAACTGATAAACGGTCGCAACGGAGTCAAAATAAACATATATCATCAGTGTTTGTATTTAGTATACAAGCACTGCCTTCCGTAATTATCATTACTAGTTGATCCGTTGCGCCAAATGGCGCAGAGACCCACTAAAGTCATGTTGTTGATGAAAATAGTTTCATTTTGCAAGTACATATTCGATATTGATAGTAGAAAGCCCATGTGTTAAATCATGCTATATTAAAAATATGTTAATCACGCTGAGAAATCTTAGTTCGAAAAAGAAATCATATATGTATAACATGTATAGACCAGTTAAGGAAGCATCTTTTTGGTTGAAAAATATGGTTATCACGCTGAGAAATCTGAGTTTGAAAAAAAAACATATTTGTATTAACATGTATAGACCATACAACTTGACAGTAAAATTTGGAAATGTTAATCTTCTGAAGTCATGCATAGTGCCTTAGCATAATAAGGAGTATAGTAGTGCACATGCTATGTTGCAGAAGAACAAAAATGGTACTCCCTCCAATCCAAAATAAATGCCATGGTTTTAGTTCAAACCACTACACTTATTTTGGATCAGAGGAAGTAGATAACAATAATTAGGCAACTACAATAACAAAAAGCACCGGGGCATGTCAATATTATTAAATTCGATCTCCACCTGTTGAGAAATACACAGATCAAACCATCATTTGTTCCAACATTTAAAAAACAATATCAGTTCCACAATAGGTCCTCGGTCTATCAAGCCATACTAAAAGCATAAATAGGTAGCACGCTGTTCTTATCTCTTCAATAGTGCAAAAAGTATGTACTGCCATAGAGCAACACCTACAGTAGAAACATAAATCAGGCTAAAACAGAAGCAGACCCAATTTGAGAATTCTCGAATGCCCTGATAAGAGTCGTATGTAAGTAGCTTGACTGCAATTTCACCAAAACAAAAAAGGGAAGGAAGAATCTTCTGTGCTACGTTTTCCTGTAGTCGATATGCCTGCAATCACTCAAGCCGACAAGATCATATGCTTGCAATCATTTGAGCCATCAATTAGCCAAAATTCTTGACACATCAAAATAGCTCTGTAGAAAGGAAGAAACATGACAAAATGCTATGAACAGAATGAGAAAGATATAAAACAAATGTAAACCAGTGACAAAAATGAAGAGAGCTACAAAAAAATGGGAAATCAAAATTTCTAAACAGCATTAGCTACTGACAGAAGAATTTGCATTACTTAAAAGACAACTCTTGCAGCCTACATTACTTTTCGCAATTAAAATATAAGATTTCTCAACTGGATAATCAGGATTGTGCTAATGTTTACTAATCCTAGAAATCATCAATTCAAGTCCTCTGTTTCAGCGAGAACATCAAAATCCCCTTTGATAAGGAACTGCTTGATAAGGACCAGCACAAATGATGGCTTATATTTAAAAAGTGGTGCTGAAGCCTACATTGCATGGTAAGGAGGCAATACCAAAATGCTAAATTCTGGTCAAGGTAAGGAAGCCTGCATTATCATATTATAAGATGGAAAACCCTTCTAAGTTCACTGTCAAATAAGGATCAGATTCCTTGACATCTTGAGGCTGTGTACCTCCACCCACTCTGCCCATGGAAGAAAATAAAGGAAGCCTGCATTATCATATTTTATGTCACATATTACAGTTTGTTGGCCCACCTTTCTGATTATACATCCAGTAAAATGATATAACTAACTTTTATAAGCTACAAAGAGATCAACCGTGAGCTTCAAGGTCCCATGAAAACTCAATAGGATATACGCCAAAGCAGTACTTGGCCCTATTTTCATATTCAATGCACACCATCTAATTCTAATAATAATAAATCTAAATTAAAACGATACATAAAATTTCTGTAGTTAGAGATAGGACCAAGTTGGAGTAGTACAGAGAAAATCAAACTTTATCCTGGCATTAAACAGAAGAAACATGAGTCACTTATCGTAAGAACAGAAACATACTGTGAAATAAGGATCAGGTTCCATCCCTATACCTTGACATGCTGAGGCGCTGCACCTCCACCCACTCTGCCCATGAACGAAATAACAGAGGACGGCTCAACTAATCAAAGCATAGCGTCCTTGCTGCTGTAGTAAACTTTGTAAAGTAGTGGCCTGCTCACAAGCAGTTAACAGTGGCCAGCTCACAAGCAGTTAACATACTCACAGTGGAAGATATGTCTTTCTAGGCATGTACTCTGCAACAAGCAATTACTCATCACCTTGGGAAGAACAACCAAGCAGATTTGCTGACCTTTTGCCCCAGAGGCAGAGCTGACCAGCTTATTTAGCATCTTCCTGAAGCATAATTATTTCCTCAAAAGATATGGGCAAATCTTACAAAATCACTGGCACTGTATGGATCAAGTTGAATTATGCACCGATACGGAACATCTAAAAAAGGAACAAACGAATTAAACCCATTAGC
This sequence comes from Triticum aestivum, assembly GCF_018294505.1. Classification (NCBI taxonomy): domain Eukaryota; kingdom Viridiplantae; phylum Streptophyta; class Magnoliopsida; order Poales; family Poaceae; genus Triticum; species Triticum aestivum. Next base: position 169,818,082 of record NC_057808.1, on the reverse strand, counting down.
TGTACATGCTCTTTACAGAGCATACATGAACTACACAGCAAACTAAACATGAATATAAACTGGGGCCATGACTTCACAATGTACAAAAAAAGTCAATAAAAATGGACGACCTATCTTCAATCCAATGTGTAACAGGATTGAAGCAAGTTATGGACTGCAATGGTGTAAAAATATATAAAAACTTGGATATCGGACGACTCTTTAGCGCAAAATCATAGGCGCTAATGAACAATACAAATTTAAACACCATATATTATTACATCTTAAAGTTCACATAACCATGGCCCATCAATAGACAATTAGACCGACAAAGAAAGGTAAATGCATGTAGCTAGAGACAGCACAGCAGTATTACGGTACTTAGAGAAAGAGAAGCATGTGTGTAGCGAGAAAGAACAAGCATGTAGGGAAGAAAGAATAAAGCAAACCCTGAACAGCAGCACAGAGTTGCAGATGCAGCAACCTAGCAGATCGTTGAACCTGCTAGACAAACGGAGGTAGACCTGCCAGAGTACATGCATAACGGTCACACAGGCATAAAAACAGCAGGCTTATAGACAAGCAAAACAACAGCTAATTACCAGAGCTAGAAAGCAGAACCAGGCCAAGAAAGCATGCTATACAGAGGACTATACCAAGGCGGACCAGCAGGCAAAACGAGATGAAAGAAAAGAAAGGTCATCACACACACATTTCATCGAACATGTTGCATGCAAGCAAACAGAGCGCAGACTAACCTCAATGGCAATGGCAGAAAGATGCGACTGTCGATGCAGGACACAACGGGTAGAAACCAACTTGCACACGATGGGGACAAGAGGAAGAACAGAGGTTACCAGGGCGCAGGGAAAAGGAAGGAAGAAGCAAGAATCAAGTAAAGAAGGGCACCAACCTCAACCGGCAGTGTTCATCCAGCACACGAAGGCTACTGCAACGGACGAGCACACCACCGGCGAAGAAGGATGAACAATCCAACCGAGGGGAACAACGCATAGGCACCTGCTACAGAAAAGTGGCCAATATAATTAGAATCAACTAAAAATGGCTAAAACAAGCAGAGTAGACCATTGACGAAAGGCAAATGATAGGGACGAGACAAACATTGACGAAGAGAAAGTGGAAAGACATCGGGAGCTTACTGGATTCGAAGAGGAGAGGAGGCGGCGGCCGCTGAACTCGCCGCCAGCTACGGCGCAGCTGCCCCTCTCGACCGTGCGGGCCGCAGCAGAGGAGGCAGTGCGTCGGGCTGACCAGCGGCTGCAGTTGCTCCTGCTGCTCCGGCCAGTGGGCCTCCCTCCATGGCGACACTGCCTCCTTGCTCCGGCTGTTCCGGCCGGCGAGCCTCCCTCTACGGCCAACCCCGTCCTCATTTTCCGCTGCACCAACCCCCGCCATTTTCCCCCGCAGGCGCCGGCCTTCTGCCCAGACCTGACCCATGCGCCACCAACCTAAGCGATGGATCGACGACGGCGTACTCTCCCATCGGCCATGGATCCATGGTACCTAGCCGGTGGAGGCGTCGGGGCAACGATGGGGAGCGGGAGGAATGGCGGCGATGAGCACGAACACGCGAGAGGGAGATGGCTAGGGTTCGTGGCTTCTTGCTGTGGCGGCTGAGGAGGGATAGAGATCGAGGAGGGAGGGAGGGGTGCGGCGTGCGAGCAAGGGGACTGGGCGAGGGGTTTTCGAGGACACGGCCCCGCAAACGTCACAACGCACGACGCGGCCAACTGCTCCCCGTCTCCTCCAACGTCACAACGCACCCGCGACGGGTCAAGTGTGGTTCACCCGAGAAATTGCAACCCAGACAATGGAGAATTCAATGAGCGGGACCAGGAGTTGTGGCGGCCCACCCGTCATCGTGTCAGCATAATCGCGGGTGCACAAGCCGGGTGCACATGCTCCAGCCCACCCCTCAGCAATTGACGTGGGACGCAGCAACTCTCACGACGCATCACGCGGGCCGCGCACAAGGAGCCAAAAGCGGTTGACCGACAAAAATCAGCGTGAGACATGCAGCCAGGGCAGCCGACGAGCGGGACCAGGGGTAGCACCGGCCCACCCATCATTGGCAAAACACAGGCGGGGTAGCAGTAACTGCGTGCAAACAGGGAGCAGCGCAGAACCCGCGCCCGCGGAGACGCGGGCTTCGCGCGCACGCGGCGTGGCAGAAGAGGCTGCCCCGCGCACCGAAGAAACCGACACCCAGCCAATCCGATCCAGCGCGAGCCCCACACGTCATTCCCCGCTCAGGATCTACCGCCCGGTAAAAACTGCAGAAGTCAATTCCAGCGCGGGCTTCTCGCGTGGCATGAGCGGTTGCCCCGCGCCCGCGCACCGAAGGAAGCCGCGCCCAGCCGTTTCGATCCAAGTGGATGCAGCGCAAGGCCCACACGTCATCCCTGGCCAGGATCCACCGCTCGGTAAAAACCACAGGCATGATTTCCAGCGATGATCGGACGGGCAGGACGCCAAAAAAGACTTGATCAACCCTCATCGAACCGCCGGCGAAGGAACCGATCGAAGGAGCATTCTCTAAGCGAGGTGGCTAGCCTTTGTATTGTCTTAAATAAAGCCATGAATTTGCATCAAATTTGACTTAAGATTTTTGCCAAACTAGGTTGCCTGGCTCTTGTGTTTAACCCTACGTTCCCGATTGTTCGACTAGGGGGTAAAGGGAGCATCTCTGTGATTGTTACTATCGGGTCATCTGGATTAGTACCTCGGATTGGGTGAAGCCGAAAGCTAGCTATCTTAAGAATATAATTGGTCGGCAATGATGAAAATGAAAATTTCGGTTCATTAAGACCATAGAGTTCGGGAACTTTCCCCACACTAAATCCTCAATTTTTTCCTCCCACATTGATCAGAGGTGAGGTTTCATGATCATGATCAGCATGACAACCCAAAGAAAGAAACCGATAGCGGGACTATTTTCTTTGGAAGATATTTCTTACGTTAAAAAGTAATGTAACACATGTCTCCGTGTACCTTTGTTTATAAAACCATATGGCCGGATTGCCTTGTTTGTCATAAATCTTTGCCCTTATAAAGGCTTTATAAAGTAGTACAAACACTCCCCAGCTACTGCCCGAGGAGGTTGAAGCCGATGGTCGGTCATCAAAGTTTTGTACAATGCGGATCCGAGCAACAATAATGTAGAGTGCTTGGATACGTAGAATCATTACACATAATTTGTGATTTCACTCCGGATATCGATACTTCATTCGGTCACCCGTGCCCACATTAAGGCTCGGGGGCTACTGGGCTTCAGGCTTATCATTTACTAATATTAAAGGGTCACATCGATCCCCTGATCTGGTGTTGCCATCCGACTAGTGTCTCGGGGGCTGCTGCATTGCCTATTCAATACGAAAAATTCAAAGTGCTCCCAGATGGTACCTACTGTTGTCCAAAGACGCGTTGGTGTTCGGCTACAAAAGATACCTCGGCTGCAGTCCGGCCTTGGAGCTCGGACGCAAGAGGACACTGCTGCACGGGAACAACTTCAAACCGAGGTGTGGCGTAAAAAATAACAAGGCATTGCTAAAGGCCAAAAGCTTAAAGGGGCTCCTCGGATACCCGACGTGTAAACTCTTCGAATTCACTTTGGCGATCCTCAAGATCGAAGATAAGAAGATTTGTTGAACCAGTTTTCAAGACCGACGACCAAAGATGAAGAATAGTTCGGAAGAATCGAGGAGCGTCCCCAACTTGAAGATCGGTTCAGGGGGCTACTAACGGTGTCATGGACTAGGGGTACTCACCACGTCGTCTCCCGACCAGCTGGATCGGGCTGAGGACCCCCATGGCGGTTCACTTATGGGCCACTTCGGGCAGCCCATGCCGCATACAAGGAGGATTTCACAAGACTTGGCGCCCAAGACAAGGACTCCTCTAAACCCTAGGCCTTCGGTGTGTTCTATAAACCGAGGCCAGGCTAGTCATTAGAGAATTGAATATTCATTATAAAAATCTCGTGGTAGATTATGTACTCTCTACTATCCCCCATATGAATACAATCAAAAGCAGGACGTACGGTTTTACCTCCATCAAGAGGGTCCGAACCTGGGTAAAATCCGTGTCCATGTTACCATCGCTCCAAGACGCCTAGCTTAGGACCCCTTCTACGAGATATGCCAGATATAGAACCGACACCACTCTGGACATTGAACGGCCACCGTCGTGGCAAAACATAAACGGTCCCAAACGGGGACAAGGATCCTTACAACAACAATGGGCACACAAGGTTTATGTCTGCCTACCTGATCAGGGTAGCGCGCGCCCATAACCTTTCCTCATTGGAGGCATCGGCGAGAGGCATGACAATAGACCGCATTATGGCCTTCCCATAAAAGGCAAATGTGGTTGCACTGGTCAGCTTGATTTGGTGGCACCATGACTCAGCCAACAGTTGTTCAAGTTCATTATTATCTGGTTATACTTGAATGCAATAAGCTGGGCCATAATAAAATATGATGCAACTATAATGCTTGAGCATGATATCAACATAAGCATGGAGGTGCAACATAATCATCGAGCATAACAACAATGAAGCATATATCCAAATGAGCATGGCATAGTGACGAGCATAAGTATAACACTACACATGGGCATAGCATGACTACTAACATCATAAATAAATACCATGCAAGAACTTAACAATAATACTACCAAGTAAGCATGTAACCAACTGGATGCAATGGAACATGCATAGCAACGGTACTGGATAACAGACGGTAAACATGCATCAGACTGAACATCACTACTATCAGCATGTACTAATATTACCAAGCATAACATGTGAACATGATACTAGCAAGTAGTACAAGATAACAAGAGGCATCGGAACATAGCATGAAGGTGAACATGAATCCACGAGCATAACCGAAACAACGGCAGTAGTAGCAAACAAGCAGGCAGGTAAAGGGCAAACATTTATTAAATATTCAAGTAGAAAGCATGGCTACTACATGGCTATCATGCAAGTGGCTATTGTGGCTTGCCTGGAGGTGACGGAGACTCCAGGGAGAAGTGCGGTGAAGCCGCAGAATGAAACGCCGGATGGTCTTCTCTCTCGAAGGGGGCTGATTAGAAGTAAGGGCCAAATGGTCATTTTCACTACGGGACCACCTAGTGAAGATGGTACCAACAGAGATATCTCGAAGAGATGAAGAAGTTGGCGTTGGTTTCACCTCAATCGGAGTTACCGTCACGGAGATACGAAGGGTGGAAGTTTAGGGACTATTTTGTAAAAGTTATATTCACAGAGAGGTCCTTGGCTGCTGAAACAGCAAACGCATTATATGAGGATACATTTTCAGAATAGGGAAAACACATTTTGCGCCGCAGAGTAACAAAAATACGCCTCCTTTAACCGAAAGCACATTCCGAGAAATGCGTCTTCACTTACGTGACGTGGCAAGGCGGGGTCAACGTGTAGCCGTTGACAGGTCGGGTCGGGAGGCGATGGGGGCCCACCTGGCCTCGTCTTCTTCCTCCTCCCGTGCTCGCTCGCGACAGAGAACAGAGAAGGGGCAGGGGAGGCCACGGCCGACGATGGCCCGGCCGGCTCCGGTGGTCTCTGGCTGAGGTGAGGCCACCGGCAGGCTCAGGGTGACGCGCCGCTTCTGTCCAGAGGGCTAGCGGACACCGGGGAGGGGTGGGGAGGAGGGGAGGTCACAACAATGGAGGACTATAGAGGCGGGCGGCCGGTGGTGGTTCTTGGCACTGCGACCAACTCCGGCGAGGGGAAAGGGGGCGGAGCGGCTCTCTAGGAGGATGGGGAGATAGTGGAGGAGGCTAGAGGAGGAGAGCAGGCTCGGGGTGGCCGGGATGGATCGGACTCCGGCAACCACCGAGGACGAATGGCGAACTCCGGCGAGATGTGGTCGCTCCAGTGAGCAAAAGAGGCAAGGGAGGGGTGGGTGAGGAGCGGAGGACTCGGTGTTGGGGATCGTAGCAGAATTTAAAAAAAAAATTCTACGCATCACCAAGATCCATCTATGGAGTATACTAGCAACGAGGGGAAAGGAGTGCATCTACATACCCTTGTAGATCGCGAGCGGAAGCGTTCCAATGAACGGGGTTGATGGAGTCGTACTCGCCGTGATCCAAATCACCGATGACCGAGTGCCGAACGGACGGCACCTCCGCGTTCAACACACATACGGAGCAGCGACGTCTCCTCCTTCTTGATCCAGCAAGGGGGAAGGAGAGGTTGATGGAGATCTAGCAGCACAATGGCGTGGTGGTGGAAGTAGCGGGATCCCGGCAGGGCTTCGCCAAGCACAAGCGGGACGGAGAGGTGTTGCAGGGGGAGAGGGAGGCGCCAGGGGCTGTGGTGTTGCTGCCCTCCCTTCCCCCCACTATATATAGGCCCCCTGGGGGGGCGGCAGCCAGGGGGGAAACTTGCCCCCCAAGTCAGGTGGGGCTCCCCCACCCCTAGGGTTTCCAACCCTAGGCGCAGGGGGAGGCCCATGGGAGGCGCCCCAGCCCACTAGGGGCTGGTTCCCTTCCCACTTCAGCCCATGGGGCCCTCCGGGATAGGTGGCCCCACCCGGTGGACCCCCGGGACCCTTCCGGTGGTCCCGGTACAATACCGGTGACCCCCGAAACTTTCCCGGTGGCCGAAACTTGACTTCCTATATATAATTCTTCACCTCCGGACCATTACGGAACTCCTCGTGACGTCCGGGATCTCATCCGGGACTCCGAACAACTTTCGGGTTTCCGCATACTAATATCTCTACAACCCTAGCGTCACCGAACCTTAAGTGTGTAGACCCTACGGGTTCGGGAGACATGCAGACATGACCGAGACGCCTCTTCAGTCAATAACCAACAGCGGGATTTGGATACCCATGTTGGCTCCCACATGCTCCACGATGATCTCATCGGATGAACCATGATGTCGAGGATTCAATCAATCCCGTATACAATTCCCTTTGTCAATCGGTATGTTACTTGCCCGAGATTCGATCGTCGGTATCCCAATACCTTGTTCAATCTCGTTACCGGCAAGTCTCTTTACTCGTACCGTAATGCATGATCCCGTGGCTAACTCCTTAGTCACATTGAGCTCATTATGATGATGCATCACCGAGTGGGCCCAGAGATACCTCTCCGTCATACGGAGTGACAAATCCCAGTCTCGATCCGTGCCAACTCAACAGACACTTTCGGAGATACCCGTAGTGTACCTTTATAGTCACCCAGTTACGTTGTGACGTTTGGCACACCCAAAGCACTCCTACGGTATCCGGAAGTTGCACGATTTCATGGTCTAAGGAAAAGATACTTGACATTGGAAAAGCTCTAGCAAACGAACTACACGATCTTTGAGCTATGCTTAGGATTGGGTCTTGTCCATCACATCATTCTCCTAATGATGTGATCCCGTTATCAATGACATCCAATGTCCATAGTCAGGAAACCATGACTATCTGTTGATCAACGAGCTAGTCAACTAGAGGCTTACTAGGGACACGTTGTGGTCTATGTATTCACACATGTATTACGATTTCCGGATAACACAATTATAGCATGAACAATAGACAATTATCATGAACAAAGAAATATAATAATAACCATTTATTATTGCCTCTAGGGCATATTTCCAACAGTCTCCCACTTGCACTAGAGTCAATAATCTAGTTACATTGTGATGAATCGAACACCCATAGCGTCCTGGTGTTGATCATGTTTTGCTCTAGGGAGAGGTTTAGTCAACGGACCTGCTACATTCAGGTCCGTATGTACTTTACAAATATCTATGTCTCCATTTTGAACACTTTCACGAATGGAGTTGAAGCGACGCTTGATATGCCTGGTCTTCCTGCGAAACCTGGGCTCCTTGGCAAGGGCAATAGCTCCAGTGTTGTCACAGAAGAGAGTCATCGGGCCCGGCGCATTGGGAATCACCCCTAGGTCGGTAATGAACTCCTTTATCCAGACTGCTTCCTGTGCTGCCTCTGAGGCCGCCATGTACTCCGCTTCACATGTAGATCCCGCCACGACGCTTTGCTTGCAACTGCACCAACTTACTGCTCCTCCATTCAAAATATACACGTATCCGGTTTGTGACTTCGAGTCATCCAGATCTGTGTCGAAGCTTGCGTCGACGTAACCCTTTACGACGAGCTCTTCGTCACCTCCATAAACGAGAAACATATCCTTAGTCCTCTTCAGGTACTTCAGGATATTCTTGACCGCTGTCCAGTGTTCCATGCCGGGATTACTTTGGTACCTTCCTACCAAACTTACGGCAAGGTTTACATCAGGTCTGGTACATAGCATGGCATACATAATAGACCCTATGGCCGAGGCATAGGGGATGACACTCATCTTTTCTCTATCTTCTGCCGTGGTCGGGCATTGAGCCATGGTCGGGCATTGAGCCGTGCTCAATTGCACACCTTGCAATACAGGCAAGAACCCCTTCTTGGACTGATCCATATTGAACTTCTTCAATATCTTGTCAAGGTACGTACTCTGTGAAAGACCAATGAGGCGTCTTGATCTATCTCTATAGATCTTGATGCCTAATATATAAGCAGCTTCTCCAAGGTCCTTCATTGAAAAACACTTATTCAAATAGGCCTTTATACTTTCCAAGAATTCTATATCATTTCCCATCAACAGTATGTCATCCACATATAATATGAGAAATGCTACAGAGCTCCCACTCACTTTCTTGTAAACACAGGCTTCTCCATAAGTCTGTGTAAACCCAAACGCTTTGATCATGTCATCAAAACGAATGTTCCAACTCCGAGATGCTTGCACCAGTCCATAGATGGAGCGCTGGAGCTTGCATACCTTGTTAGAATTCTTAGGATCGACAAAACCTTCCGGCTGCATCATATACAATTCTTCCTTAAGAAAGCCGTTAAGGAATGCCGTTTTGACGTCCATTTGCCATATCTCATAATCGTAGAATGCGGCAATTGCTAACATGATTCAGACGGACTTCAGCTTCGCTACGGGTGAGAAAGTCTCATCGTAGTCAACCCCTTGAACTTGTCGATAACCCCATACGAAACAACTCTTCCCTCCTACATTAGCACTGCTCCAAGTCCTCGACGAGAAGCGTCGCAATATACTTCATAATCCTTGCATTGATCTGGCAGAATCAACACTGGCGATGTAACCAAACGTTTCTTCAACTCCTGGAAACTAGCCTCACATTCCTCAGTCCAATTGAATTTGGTGTCCTTCTTCAACAACTCGGTCATAGGTTTTGCAATCTTTGAGAAATTCTCAATGAATCTCCGGTAGTATCCTGCGAGTCCAAGAAAACTCCAGATCTCTCCAACTGTCGTGGGTGCTTCCCAATTTGTCACAGTGTTAACCTTGGTGGGATCTACTGCTATTCCTTCTCCGGATATAACATGTCCAAGGAATCCTACTTCCTTTAACCAAAATTCGCACTTGCTGAACTTGGCATATAACTGATGTTCTCTGAGCTTTCCAAGTACTAAACGCAAATGCTCCTTATGCTCTTCTTCATTCTTCGAATAGACCAGAATATCATCAATGAACACTACGACGAACTTATCCAAAAACTCCATAAACACTTTGTTCATCATGTTCATGAAATAGGCAGGTGCGTTAGTCAGGCTAAACGACATAACGGTGTACTCATATAGCCCATACCTTGTGGTAAAAGCTGTCTTGGGTATATCCTGCTCTCGAATCTTCAACTGGTGGTATCCTGACCGCAAATCAATCTTGGAAAATACTTTAGCTCCTTGTAGTCGGTCAAACAGATCATTGATCATCGGCAGTGGGTACTTGTTCTTGATTGTTACTTCATTCAAACCACGATAATCAACAACCATCCTCAACGATCCATCTTTCTTCTCTACTAGAAGTACGGGTGATCCACAAGGTGACGAACTTGGGCGAATATATCCTTTATCCAGTAACTCCTTAATCTGCTTCTTAATTTCTTCCAAATCCTTAGCGGGCATCATGTATGGTCTCTTAGATATTGGCCCTGTGCCTGGCAAAAGCTCAATCAAAAACTCAATGTCTCTATCCGGTGGCATGCCTGGCAACTCCTCTGGAAATACGTCAGGGAAATCCTTCACCACTGGTACTTCCTCCTATACAACTCCTGATAAGGAATTTACTTGAGTCCTCTTCGGCACATGCCGGGATACATACTTAATCCTTCTCCCTTCTGGGGTAGTAAGCAAGATCGTCTTACTAGCGCAATCGATGTTTCCTCCATACATCGATAGCCAATCCATTCCCAAAATCACATCCAAACCTTGCGACTCCAAAACTATTAGGTCTGAGGGGAAAACATGCCTACCTATGGCCAATGGCAACTGAAGACATCCTTGGCTTGCTATATACTCTGCTCCTGGCGAGGTTACTAACATAGGTGTTCTAAGAACTTTGGTGGGCAACTTAAACTTATCCACAAATCCCCTTGATATGTATGAATGAGATGCACCAGTATTGAAAAGAACGATTGCAGTAAATGACTTAACCAAAACTTACCTATTACTGCATCGGGCTGTGCTTCAACCTCCTCCACGTTAACGTGGTTCACCTGTCCCCTGTTGAAAGGGTTCGGCTTCTTCCCCGAGCTTCCATTGCCATTTCCATTCTTTGCTTCCGGACAATCAGTGGCATAATGTCTAGTCTTCTGGCACTTGAAACAAGTAACCTGGCTTAGATCCCTCTTGGCTGGGGTTGATGGGTTGGTACGATTCTGTCCGTTGCTTCCTCCGTTCCCATTGCCATTCTTGGGGCCACTATGATTGTGCGAGCTCCCTCCATTGTGATTGTGACCTCCATGGTTATGCTGAAGGTGTCCTCCCGAGTTCGGGGTAAAACGAGGCTTCTGATGAGCTCCTGTACTGTACTTTCCTTGTCCATACTTCCTCTTACGGCTCTCAATCTGTTGCTGCTTCCCTTCAATCATGAGAGCTCTGTCTACCAACTCCTGGTAGTTGTTAAAAGTTGCCACCATCAACTGCATGCTCAGCTCATCATTCAGTCCTTCCAGAAACTTCTCCTGCTTAGCTGCATCCGTAGCAACGTCATCTGGGGCATAACGTGCTAACTTACTAAAATCCTCCACATACTGGCCAACGGTACGTCCTCCTTGGCGTAAGTTGCGAAACTCACGCTTCTTCATGGCCATAGCTCCTGCTGAAACATGGGCAATACGGAAAGCTTACTGAAACTGGTCCCATGTGACAGTGTCAATGGGGTGAGTGGCTGTGTAATTCTCCCACCATGATGATGCGGGTCCATCAAGCTGATGTGCGGCAAAATGCACTCTCTCCGCATCTGTGCATCCTGCAGTGGTCAGCTCCCTTCCAACCTTGCGGAGCCAATCATCTGCCACAATCGGCTCGGTGCTACTGGAGAACACCGGCGGATTCAGCCTAAGAAAACAGGCTAAGTGATCAACGGGTGGCGGTGGTGGTGGGTTGTTGTTGTTGTTGTTGCCTTGGTTCTGAGCAAGCACTTGCATCAGGGCATTCTGCTGCTGAATCAACTGAGTGATCTCCGGTGGGAAAACAAATCCGGTGTCGCGTCTCGGAGGCATCTGATGGGTTTAGAAAAGACGAGAAACTAGAATAGAATGAGGTCTAAAGGGAAAACACTACCCATATGCACATGAGACAAACACAATCATATCACTTCAATCAATTCACACAAGGCATACAATCGATCTAACTATCGTTACAAAGTGCTTGGACTATACTATATATATGGTGGAATACTACTACTAATTTGGTGGTCTACTAGAAAAATTGCTCAGTCGAAGACTCCATGATATCTGCTCCGGCTTCATCCTCCAAATCATCATCGCTGGGGTCTGAGTCGGTGTCGTCGATGATGATGTAATTCTCCGGGCAAGTAGAATCGTCGTCATCTCCTCCTGGTGCTGGGTCTCCCATGAAAACTTCTAGCTTCTTTGTCAGGTCGCCATTCTTCTCTACTAGTGCGACGATTTCCTCCATATAATCCTCGCGTGTAGCCTTGAGTTATTCCTCCAGTTCCATGATCCTAGTCTTTGCCTTCTTCAGATCTATCATGTCTGCGCACATCTGTTCTCCTGGCAACGAATGTGCTGGTTTAACTCCTGGATGAAAGCTGCAATAGATCTATCCTTCCTGGTGCTGATCATCTCCCATTGCTCGTCTCGGTGCCCACAAATCTGATAGATAGTATCCTTGAGATTACTGTGGTAAACTTCTTCAATGCATCCCATGGTGATGTGGGCTGCCATGCTCTTTCCTAAACTCCAGGTTGGTGCATCAAAGGAAAACTCTATGGGCTCAGTGACTGGCGTGAATGTCCTTCCTGGAACTTGAGCTTGAATCATCCAGCGCTCCTCTTCTGGTAGTGTGGCGTTGTAGGTCCCGGTGAAGCTTGGTATTCCGATGTTCAGGTACTTAGTAACTTCCTTCAAGTGTCGTCAAAAAGGTGTATCCTCATTTGGCTGTGCGAATTGTTCCGTGCATCCGCCATCCTAAAAAAGTGGAAGAAAGGAGGGGAGTCAGAAATGAGAAGAGAGTAGTGATCTAGGGCTTTAGCTTAGTGGTCGTGTCCTACAGTCAGCGTGTGCTCTGATACCATCTCTGTAGCGACCAGACCTCAAACAGTCTAGTCTCCGTGCATCAGTGTCATCCCTGGATCGGTAATGCTGACACGCACAGAACTTTTAAGGATTTATAAAAGAGTAGCAATCACACACTTATTACATCGAATAGTTCAAGAGAACTCAATACAAATAAATATGGCTTAAGGCCATCTAAATATGATAACATCGGAAGGCTTGGAAGATAAAGTGAGTCCATCAACTCCAACGGCATCACTGAGTATAAGACCACAACCTAAGGCTCCTTACTCGTCGTCTGAAAAGTCTGCAACATGATACGTTGCAGCCCAAAAACGGGTCAGCACATGGAATATGCTGGCAATGTAACACATAGAGAGTAATGAACAGAATAATGCTATCACTACATGCATATTTGGCTGGTGGAAAGCTCTATGGTTACAGTTTTGCGAAAAGCCAATTTTTCCCTACCACAAAGGAATATATTTTATTTAACTATCATGGTGGTTGTTAAACATTGAGAAGGTACCTCCAACTCAATCCCAATTAAGAACGTGATTAACCCAATCAAATTAAATTAAGTAACATGATGATGAGATTCACATGATAATCCAAGAACTAGATACTCAAGATTGTCCATAACCGGGGACACGTCTAACCATGATTAGATTGTACACTCTGCAGAGGTTTGCGCACTTTTCCCCACAAGACTCGATCACCTCCGCTTGATTTCTCGCACTACAAGGTGTTTGAGAAACGGATGACCGAGACACAGTCTTTCAAAAACACTACTCTTTACTCCAGGTGGACAGTTACACCTACTTTCCCCTACATCTGCTAGCCCACCTCTTCAAGAGGTCATGTAACCTACTCAACTATGCTAGAGCCCATAATAGCTTGTGGCTGCACACGGAAGTTTCTAGCATGAATAATCTCATGATCCCTTTGAGTCTGGGTGGCGGTCCATAGGATGATCACACGGGTACTCCGGGATATCCAAAAATACAGGCAACACTGGGTTCTCCAGGTGCCTCAATCCACCCAGTTGTTTATTTAAGTAGCCACCTTAAGTTGAACCATTAATTAACAATCTCACATCTGTCATGGAAAATTCACTCAAACCCAATCCACGTCTACGAGCATAGCATAGCAATATAAGCAAACGTAGAAGTAACTCCCAAGGGTTTGATAATAAACATGGCAATAGGTACTGCCTCTTCTACTTCTCAAAACCCACATATTAATCATATCCTAATCATGCAATTGTTTGAGGATTGATCTAATGCAATAAAACTGGGTGGTAAAGAGGTATGATCAAAGTGTTACTTGCCTTGCTGATGATCCGTGAAACCTAGAGACTCGTAGTAGCACGCTTCGCACTCCGGGTACTCTATCGCAAACAAGCAATACATACATAAGCAATCAAGCAAGGGTGCACGGGTAAAACTCGAAATACGAGATCTAACCATAAAGTTCAACTTAAGAACTCCGGTTTGCAAAAAGAACCAAATCGAACGAAGCAACGAAACTCAAACGGCGAAAGAAACAAGCTTCGTTTACTAATCTGGACCTAAGTCAAATTTTACAGTAGCAAAAACTTGTTTGAGTTGGTTGAACGGAAAGAGGGTTTCGAGACGAAACTCTAGGCGCTTGAATCGCCTGATTCCGATAAACGAGCGAAAAGTTATACTAAAACGAAAAACAGATCGGAAATCGCGATCAGAAATAATCGCGGAAAATCCGAGAAAAAGAAAAACTGACGAACAGGATAACGAACGAACGTTCGCTGTCTGCGAAAAAATGAAAACCGTTCGTTAAAACGAACGAACGAACGAACGAGTGTTCGCTAAATAAACTAAACCGGAAAAAAACAGATCTAGGTTTTTTATAAAACCGAACGAAAAACCGGACGGGAAAACCGAACGGTTTTCTCGAGGAAAACCGCCGGCGGCGAGGCGGCGGCTACCTCCGGCGAGGGGCGGCGGGACGGCGGCGGGGCTCCGGCGTTGGGCGGCGGATCGGGCAACGGCGGCGGCACGCGACGGCGGCGGGGTCGGGCGGCAGCGGCGGATCGGGCTTAGGGTTAGGGTTTCGGCGGCTCGGGCGGCTTGGGCTATCGGGGCCGGGGCGGCGGCTTATAAAAGAAGCTTGTTGCTTTGCAATTAGAGGGGAAATGGACCACAATTTAACATAGTTGCTTTGCAACTACATATATGGTCCAGAAAAGAGATTTGGATGATGCACTCACATGAAGTAGCTAATTGAGCTAAAATTGGGAATGGACCAATGATTTGAGGAAATGAAGATGCTCAAAAAGTTTCATGCCATTTGGATTAGCCAAACTAGCACTTGCTTCATATAGCATCTCTCTGGACAGAAACTTGGAAAAATTGCACAAGGCAAATGGATTAATGAATTTATCCAAAACTTGGTGGAGAGAGTTGATATGGATAGGAGAATGTCTTGTTAAATTTCCAGCTTTAAATGAAGCAATATAAAATATGGTTGCTTCACAAACTAAAAATCTGACCAGAAACCAAGATTTGGAGCTGGGCTCACATAGATGAGTTACATGAGCTCAAATTTGGTGGAGAGTCATGATTTGATCATATGAAGAACCTTGCAAAAATTCAACTCATTTGGATATGCCTAGCTTGTACTTCCTTCACACAAGCTTCCCTCAGACAGGAACTTTGAAAAATTGCTCAGGAATATTTACTAGGCAAATTGAGTTGAATTTTGGGATGGGGTAACGATATGGAGAGGAAAAGATGTCCAAATAGTTTGGGGTCAATCAAGCAAAGATAAATGACACTTCCTTCTGAAAAAACCACTTAGGGCAGAATGAGAAAAGGAATATTTGTGAATTATCTTTGATGATGCGAAGGAAGGATTTTGACATATTTGAGGAAGATATGACCCAAACAATTTATGAGAATTATTTGGGAATTTTGGGAGTGACAGAAATATAGGTTGCTTCACAACCTAGGGTTTAAAGGATTATTCCTTTAAAAGAAAGGGAATATTCCCTAGGAAAAGAATATTGGATAAGGTCAAGGATGAAAATGACATGATCTTGGGATGATGATTAGGATGACAAGCCACTATAAAATCTAGGAAGACATGATCTTCCAAGTTTCAGAACCACATAGCCACGAAAAACCAAATCAAATCAAGAAATCCAAGAAAATAATCAGAAAAAGGAAAAGGGCAAAATCCAGGGTGTTACACGACCCCTACTACAAAAAGATGAAGCAGGATACCAAGAGAACAAATCCCGTATCCTGGCACGGGCCTGGACGCGGCAACTGGATGAACCTCACCTCAGGTTCGCGGCCAAGAGCATGTACACATGCTATGAGATGCACAGGCGGATTGTTGACATGAGGAACTGCCTCATTACCGATATCAATGAGGCCAGATCGAGCCAGAAGTAGAGCAGTAGCGGCAAGCGTCCCATGAAGTCACGGGTACAGTGAGGTGCTATACAAACAGTTTTTAACCCTTTCTGCGACGACATTTGGAACCGTCGCCTAGTGAGCGACTGCGATAGGGGGGTCCTTCCCACACGACCCAAAAACCATCAGGCATATGCCTTCCTGGCACACACGCTCGGCAAAATGAGGTCATGTGCGACCAGCGAGCAATCAAATATGGCTATACGTACAGTAGTGCTAAAAAATAAAATTATACATGCGAAATCGTTTCCGATCGTAAGTACACCCCGCACAGTCAGTCCCCACTAAACGTTTTCGTTCGTATGTACATTCCACACAGTCAATCCAAGGAATACGTTTCCGTTAGTATGTACATCACACACAGTGCGTGGAAGAAACTGTGTGGCAAAGGTTGTCCAGCTCACACACTTTTTATGTGGTAATGGTTTGTCCAAGGTGGCCTAACGCAAATAGTTTTCAAGAGGATGTCATGTGTGATTGTTCATTGATCCAACACGGTTTATTCCTAGAAAATGTGTGAGTTGTCTGAGGTCATTGCCCACGGTGTTTTCTCAATAACCGTTTGCAATAGAAAAACCCAATTAGCAGGCTAATTGTCCTATTATTAATAATCGATTAAATTTATTAATCTAATTGACATTTCATATTAAGCACACAGTATATTTCATTTCCATATTAAGGAAGGAGGATTTCATAATAGAAATACATTAGAGTACAACTTCATATAGCTTCAGCACTCAGCTACCCCATTACACAGCTGCACCAGCACCAAGTTTCAGATGCAACATCTACAACCATCCGAAATTAGCATCATAGACAGAACATAGACAGATGAATCTCATCTGGAAAACTTCTGAAGCGGAAGGCGAATATTGAGCCTTCATTGATGCTGAAGGTCTTTGCAACTTTAAGCCAGTGCCTGTGGATGATTGACTGTCCATCCTTTGTCCTCTTCAGGAACACTTCAATATTGAACCATGGGTGTTGTATCAAAACCTTCCTCTCCTCCTAACCATACAAGTGGTTTGAGAGGTAGTCATTAGTGAACTGCTTTGGAAAGGCCTATAAACAAGGATATGCATAAATATCTTCTCCAGATTTGACATGGCGCAAAGGAATTAAAAAGACAAGGTATAACAGTTAGTACCATCCCATAGTGAACTGATGTCTTATTCATTGTGCAGACAAAGATCTTGTTGTTTTTTGTCGCTAATTTCTTTATCATAACAATCTTTGTGAGTGTCTTGACTTGACTGATATTAATGGACAACTCATTTCCACATATGCAAAGATGGTGAAACAGTGGGTCAAAACCTCTGACAGCAGAACCTACATGTGCAAGACCAAATTGTTAAAAACCTAATATTTAAAAACAAGTAGTGGAAAGGAGTGTTATTAACAACATGCCTAATATTTAAAAGCAACCCAACGTAGTCATTCAAACTTGTATTGTGCAGGTCTAAGTATGCTAGTTATTGGCCATGTTTGGATCCATGGCTTAGAGTTAGTTTGAGTTAGTTTGGGCTCAAATAGCCCTAAAGTATCCAAACACGAGGGCTAGTTTGAGCTAGTTGCGTCAAACCCACCCAAAACAACTATCCCACCCAAGAGGTGCTGACTGGGGCTAGTTCTCCTAGTGCATTTATTGTCAATCTAACACTGTCATCCAAACACCTCTTTTGCTAGAGTTAGTTCAGGGTTAGTCATTGTTGAGTATCTTTGTTATTTAGGAAACGTAGGATAGCGTAGGGTTTATTCTACCTTGACTTGTAATCCAAGATGACCATATACTCCTGTATATATGCCCATGAGGCTCAAGCAATACAATCAACTATTGCACCAATCTCTCTCTCCCTTTTAACTTTCATGAGCTAGAAACTGATACGTCTCCAATGTATCTATAATTTTGATTGTTCCATGCTATTATATTATCTATCTTGGATGTTTTATATGCATTTATATGCTATTTTATATGATTTTTGGGACTAACCTATTAACCTAGAGCCCAGTGCCAGTTTTTTCCTTGTTTTTGAGTTTTGTAGAACATGAATATCGAACGGAGTCCAAATGAGCTGAAAATTTACGGTGATTTTTTATGGACCGAAAGAAGCCCCCGAAGCAAAAGAGTTGGGCCAGAAGAGCCACGAGGTCTCCACAAGGGTGGAGGGCGCGCCCTACCTCCTTGGGTGCGCCTTCCATCCTTGTGGGATCCTCGTGGATCCCCCTCACATGAAATCGACGCCAAAATTTCCTATAAATACAGAAACTCCCGAAAAGAAACCTAGATCGCGAGTTCCGCCGCCGCATACCTCTGTAGCCACCAAAAACCATTCGGGACCCTATTCCGGAACCCTTCCGGAGGGGGAAACCATCACTGGTGGCCATCTTCATCATCCCAGCGCTCTCCATGAAGAGGAGGGAGTAGTTCACCCTCGGGGCTGAGGGTATGTACCAGTAGCGATCTGTTTGATCTCTCTCTCTCTCTCTCTCTCCCTCTGTCTCGTGTTCTTGATTTGGCACGATCTTGATGTACCTCAAGCTTTGCTATTATAGTTGGATCTTATGATGTTTCTCCCCCTCTACCTTCTTGTAATGGATTGAGTTTTCCCTTTGAAGTTATGTAAACGGATTGAGTCTTTAAGGATTTGAGAATACTTGATGTATGTCTTGCATGTGCTTATCTGTGGTGACAATGGGATATTCATGTGACCTACTTGATGTATGTTTTGGTGATCAACATGCGGGTTCTGTGACCTCGTGAACTTATGCATAGGGGTTGGCACACGTTTTCGTCTTGACTCTCCGGTAGAAACTTTGGGACACTCTTTGAAGTTCTTTGTGTTGGTTTGAATAGATGAATCTGAGATTGTGTGATGCATATCATAAAATCAAACCCGCAGATACTTGTGGTGACATTGGAGTATCTAGGTGACATTAGGGTTTTGGTTGATGTGTGTCTTAAGGTGTTATTTTAGTAAGAACTCTAGGGCTGTTTGTGACACTTATAGGAATAGCCCAATAGATAATCAGAAAGAATAACTTTGAGTTGGTTTCGTACCCTACAATAATCTCTTCGTTTGTTCTCCGCTATTAGTGACTTTGGAGTGACTCTTTGTTGCATGTTTATGGATTTTTATATGATTTAATTATGTTATCATTGTTGAGAGAACTTGCACTAGTGAACGTATGAACCCTAGGCCTTGTTTCCAAGCATTGCAATACCATTTTTGCTCACTTTTGTTACTAGTTACCTTGCTGTTTTTATATTTTCAGATTACAAAAACCTATATCTACTATCCATATTGCACTTGTATCACCATCTCTTCGCCGAACTAGTGCACCTATACAATTTGCCATTGTATTGGGTGTGTTGGGGACACAAGAGACTCTTTGTTATTTGGTTGCAGGGTTGTTTGAGAGAGACCATCTTCATGCTACGCCTCCCACGAATTGATAAACCTTAGGTCATCCACTTGAGGGTAATTTGCTACTGTCCTATAAAACTCTGCGCTTGGAGGCCCAACACGAGTCTACAAGAAAAAGTTTGCATAGTAGACATCAAGCTCTTTTGTGGCGTCGTTACCGGGGAGGTTAGTGCTTGAAGGTATATCTTTAGATCTTGCAATCAAATCTTTTAGTTGCTTGTTTTATCACTAGTTTAGTTTAGTTTATAAAATAAAACTACAAAAAAAATGGAATTGAGGTTGCCTCATATGCTTCATCTTTTTAATGTCTTTTGTGAAAATAAGGATTCCGATAATTGTGCCAAAGTGTTAGAGCAAGAATGCATTAAAATGTTTGGCATAAAATCTTTGTATGATGAGCATGATTGCAATGTTGTTAGTATGCATTCTTTGAATATCCATGATGCTAATGAGATGCAAAGCCACAAGCTTGGGGATGCTATGTTTGATGTAGATGATATTTTTTGTCCCCCAAGTTTTGATGTGCAAATTTATTATGATGACAGCATGCCTCATATTTACGATGATTATATTTATGAAAGTGGATTTGGAGAGGTCATGACTTTACTTAATGATGAATCCACTATTTCGGAAGAGGTTCCAATTGATTATGAGAATAAAGTTGCTATCTATGATGATTATTGTGATGACATGTATGCTATAAAGAATAATGATAGCCATGAAACTTGTCATCATGATTTTAATTTTCAATTGGATCATGCCTCACATGATAGTAATTTTGTTGAGTTTGCTCCCACTATTATGAATGAGAAGAATTTTGTTTATGTGGTTAGTCGTAAAATTTCTATGCTTGTAGATCATGAAAAGGATGATTTATGTGATGGTTATATTGTTGAATTCACTCATGATGCTACTGAAAATTATTATGAGAGAGGAACACATGCTTCTACATATTGCAATAATACCAAGTTTCCTCTCTATGTGTTGAAAATCTTGAAGTTTTGCTTGTTTTACCTTCCTATGCTAGTTGATTCTTGTTCCCATAAGTTATTTACTCACAAAATCCCTATGCATAGGAAGTGGGTTAGGCTTAAATGTGCTTTTCACGTGATTCATGATGCTCTCTTTGTGTTTCAATTCTTTACTTTTATGCGAGCATCATTGAAATTGTCATGCCTAGCTAAAAAGGCATTAAAGAAAAGCACTTGTTGGGAGACAACCCAACATTTACCCCTACTGTTGTTGTGTGTCCACATGATTAATCTACTGTAGCAATCATGTTTTATAGCTATTGTTTCAATAAAGTGCCAAGTAAAGCCTTTGGGATAGTATGGATGATAGTTGACTTGATTCTGTGCAAAAACATAAACTTTTGCTCCCAGTCCAGGAATTTTGAAAATTCACTAGAACGTGCTTTTGATCTGAATTTTTTACACAATATTGGTATACAAATTGTCTAGATTGTCCTAATTTTTAAGAAAGAATAACTTTGAGGTGGTTTCGTACCCTATAATAATCTTTTCGTTTATTCTCCGCTATTAGTGACTTTGGAGTGACTCTTTGTTGCATGTTGAGGGATTATTATATGATCTAATTATGTTATTATTGTTGAGAGAACTTGCATTAGTGAAAGTATGAACCCTAGGCCTTGTTTCCAAGCATTGCAATACCGATTTTGCTTACTTTTATTACTTGCTACCTTGCTGTTTTTATATTTTCAGATTACAAAAATCCATATCTATCATCCATATTGCACTTGTATCACCATCTCTTCGCCGAACTAGTGCACCTATACAACTTAACATTGTATTGGGTGTGTTGGGGACACAAGACTCTTTGTTACTTGGCTGCAGGGTTGTTTGAGAGAGACCATCTTCATCCTACGCCTCCCATGGATTGATAAACCTTAGGTCATCCACTTGAGGGAAATTTGCTATTGTCCTACAAAACTTTGCGCTTGGAGGCCCAACACAAGTCTACAAGAAGAAGGTTGTGTAGTAGACATCAAACTCTTTTCTGGCGCCATTGCCGGGGAGGCTAGGTAAACGGCACTCACACCCCGTCAACTAAGCTCTTTTCTGGCGCCGTTGCCGGGGAGGTTAGTGCTTGAAGGTATATCTTTAGATCTTGCAATCTAATCTATTGGTTTCTTGTTTTATCACTAGTTTAGTCTATAAAAGAAAACTAAAAAAATGGAATTGAGGTTGCCTCATATGCTTCATCTTTTTAATATCTTTCGTGAAAATGATGGAAAGGAAAATTGTGCTCAAGTGTTAGAAAAAGAAGTTTATAAAATGTTTGGCACTAAATCTTTGAATGATGAGCATGATTGCAATGTTGTTAGTATGAATTCTTTGAATGTCCATGATGCTAATGATATGCAAAGCCACAAGCTTGGGGATGCTATGTTTGATGAAGATGATTTTGTTTGTCCCCCAAGTTTTGATGAGCAAATTTATTATGATGATAGAATGCCTCCTATTTATGATGATTATATTGATGAAAGTGGATTTGGAGAGGTCATGACTTTATTTAGTGATGAATCCACTATTTCGGAAGAGGTTCCAATTGATTATGAGAACAAAGTTGCTATCTATGATGATTATTGTGATGACATGAATTCTATAAAGAATAATGATAACCATGAAACTTGTCATCTTGATTTTAATTTTCAATTGGATTATGCCTCACATCATAGTTATTTTGTTGAGTTTGCTCCCACTACTATTCATGAGAACAAATTTGCTTATGTGGTGAGTAGTAAAATGTCTATGCTTGTGGATCATGGAAGTAATGCTTTAGGTGATAGCTATATTGTTGAATTCATTCATGATGCTACTGAAAATTATTATGAGGAGGAATATATGCTTGTAGGAGTTGCAATAATATCAAGTTTTCTCTCTATGTGTTGAAAATCTTTAAGTTGCACTTGTTTTACCTTCCTATGCTTGTTGATTCTTGTTCCCATAAGTTGTTTTCTCACAAAATCCCTATGCATAGGAAGTGGGTTAGACTTAAATGTTCTTGCCACATATGTTTCATGATGCTCTCTTTGCGTTTCAATCTTTACTTTTATGCGAGCATCATTGAAATCATCATGCCTAGCTAGAAAGGCATTAAAGAAAAGCGCTTGTTGGGACACAACTCAATATTTACCCCTACTGTTTTTGCATGTTCACATGATTAATCTAATGTAGTAATCATGTTTTATAGCTTTTATTTCAATAAAGTGCCAAGTAAAACCTTTGGGATAGTGTGGATGATAGTTGACTTGATTCTGTGCAAAAACGGAAGCTTTTGCTCCCAGTTCAGGAATTTTGAAAATTCACTGGAATGTGCTTTTGATCTGAATTTTTTACACAATATTGGTATACAAATTGTCTAGATTGTCCTAATTTTTCTGAATTTTTGGAGTTACAGAAGTATGATTTCAATTCAGATCTTTACAGACTGTTCTGTTTTTGACAGATTTTTTCTTGATGCATAGTTTGCTTGTTTTCTAATTTCTATGACATATATTGCTTAATATAAATTTTAGAAATGATAGGGTACAGTAGGCATCATGTGGGAAAATTAAGAATCTTGTCTTGACAGTACCAAAGTGAATGATTTGTTTTATTATACTAACGGAGCTTACGAGTTTTCTGTTGAGTTTTGTGTTGTGAAGTTTTCAAGTTTTGGGTAAAGTTTTGATGAACTACGGAATAAGGAGTAGCAAGAGCCTAATCTTGGGGATGTCCAAGGCACCCCAAGGTAATATTCAAGGACAACCAAGAGCCTGAGCTTGGGGATGCCCCGGATGGCATCCCCTCTTTCGTCTTCGTTCATCGGTAACCTTACTTGGAGCTATATTTTTATTCACCACATGATATGAGTTTTGCTTGGGCATCATTTTCTTTTATTAGTATTTGCTTGCTGCTATTTAGAGTAATGTTTTTCATCTTTTAGTTCAATAAAAAGGTCAAGTATAGCCTTTACCATGCTTATTTTACAAGTCTATATGTTGCTGTTTGAAAACAGAAAGTTTGCTGTTATGTTTTGAATATTTGTGAATATTCAGAACATGATAAAATCTTGAAATTTTTACACAATGAGTAGCAACAAATTGTCTACAGTCTGGTAATTTTTCAGAATCTTTGGAGTTAGGGAAGTATGATTCCTCTTGCATTCTTTACAGGCTGTTCTGTTTAGACAGATTGCTGTTGTGTTTGCATTGTTTGCATATGTTTGCTTTTTTAATGATTCTATTTGAGGATAGGAATATTAAATATGCAGAGGCATTTAGTATGCAATGTCAAATAATAATTTTAGTAATTTGGTACAGTAGATAATGATAAGGTTTATGCGTTGATTTATACGAACTTATCTCACGAGTTTTTGTTGAGTTTTGTGTGGATGAAGTTTTTAAGATTTAGGGAAACCGCGATATGAAAGGAATTAAGGGGACACAAAAGCTCAAGCTTGGGGATGCCCAAGGCATCCCTAATTAATATTTCAAGAAGTCTCAAGCATCTAAGCTTGGGGATGCCTCGGTTGGCATCCCACCTTTCTTCTTCAACAATGATCGGTCAGTTTTGGTTGAACCTAAGTTTCTTCTTCTTCACATGATATATGATTTCCTTGCAATGTCATTTTATTTTGGTTTGCTTGATGTTTGAATAAAGTACTTAAGAACTGAAATTTTATTTATGAGAAGGAGTCTTCACATAGTTACATAATTATTCGACTATTCATTGATCTTCACTTATATCCTTTGGAGTAGTTTGTCATTTGCTCTAGTGCTTCACTTATATATTTTTAGAGCACGGCGGTAGTTTTATTTTGAAGAAATTGTTGAACTCTCATGCTTCACTTATATTATTTTGAGAGTCTCTAAACAGCATGGTAATTTGCTTAGGTTATGAATTTAGTCCTAATATGTTGGGCATCCAAGAGGGATATAATAAAAACTTTCATATAAAGTTCGTTGAATACTATGAGAAATTTGATTCCTTATGATTATTTTGAGATATGAAGATGGTGATATTAGAGTCATGCTAGTGAGTAGTTGTGAATTTGAGAAATATTTGTGTTAAAGTTTGTGATTCCCGTAGCATGCAGTATGGTGAACCGTTATGTGATGAAGTCGGAGCATGATTTATTTATTGATTGTCTTCCTTATGAGTGGCGGTCGGGGACGAGCGATGGTCTTTTCCTACCAATCTATCCCCCTAGGAGCATGCGCGTAGTACTTCGTTTCGATAACTAATAGATTTTTGCAACAAGTATGTGAGTTCTTTATGACTAATGTTGAGTCCATGGATTATACGCACTCTCACCCTTCCACCATTGCTAGCCTCTCTAGTGTCGTGCAACTTTCGTCGGTAACATAAACCCACAATATACCTTCCTCAAAACAGCCACCATACCTACCTATTATGGCATTTCCATGGCCATTCCGAGATATATTTCCATGCAACTTTCCACCATTCCATTTATTATGACACGCTTCATCATTGTCATATTGCTTTGCATGATCATGTAGTTGACATCGTATTTGTGGCAAAGCCACCGCTCATAATTCTTTCATACATGTCACTCCTGATTCATTGCACATCCCGGTACACTGCCGGAGGCATT
Organism: Triticum aestivum; assembly: GCF_018294505.1. Classification (NCBI taxonomy): domain Eukaryota; kingdom Viridiplantae; phylum Streptophyta; class Magnoliopsida; order Poales; family Poaceae; genus Triticum; species Triticum aestivum. The sequence continues at coordinate 169,792,991 of NC_057808.1, read as the reverse complement.
CATATAGAGTCATATTTTGTTCTAAGTATCGAGTTGTAATTCTTGAGTTGTAAGTAAATAAAAGTGTGATGATCATAATTATTAGAGCATTGTCCCATGTGAGGAAAGGTTGATGGAGACTATGATTCCCCCAGAAGTCGGGATGAGACTTCGGACGAAAAAAAAGAGGCAAAAAAAGAGAGAAGGCCCAAATAAAAAAAATTGAGAGAAAAAGAGAGAAGGGGCAATGCTACTATCCTTTTACCATACTTGTGCTTCAAAGTAGCACCATGATCTTCATGATAGAGAGTCTCCTATGTTGTCACTTTCATATACTAGTGGGAATTTTTCATTATAGAATTTGACTTGTATATTCCAATGATGGGCTTCCTCAAATTTCCCTCGGTCTTCGTGAGCAAGCAAGTTGGATGCACACCCACTTAGTTTCTTTTTGAGCTTTCATAAACTTATAGCTCTCACTACAAAAAAAATACACTTCCGTGATGATATGTGTTTGTCACAGTAGGTCATGTTTTCTGTCATGCATGTACATCCATGACAAATTTATGACAGAATCAAGATAGTCATACCTGTGCTGTCGTACAAGTGTTCCATGACATTACCAAAATTATCATCACGGAAGTGTCCACTTCCATGACGATAAATCACACGTCACAGAAGTGCTTTCATCAAGGGTGACCGACACGTGGCATCCACCGTAACGGAACGCCGTTAGGCTATCGGGTCCGGTTTTGGATCCAATAACCCGTTAACAGCCCCGACCAATGGTGATTTTCCAAGTGTAAAATCATCATTGGCTGGAGGAAACACGTGTCAGCTCCGTGTTGGCACAGGTGTCACTCATCCAATGGGCGAGATGCGCCTATGATATGTTAACACGTGGACCGGCCCAAAAGTGGCCCATAAAGTTTAAATGGGCCGGCCCAACTAAAGGCCCACAAGATTTTGCGGACCATAATGGGCCGGACCAGCTAAAGGCCCACAAGATTTTGCGGGCCATAATGGGCCGGCCCAGGTAAAGGCCCACAAGATTTTTGCGGGCCATAATGGGCCGGCCCAGGTGAAGGCCCACAAGATTTTTGTGGACCATAATGGGCTGGCCCAGCTAAAGGCCCACGAGATTTCGCTGACATTAATGGGCCGGCCCAGCTGTAGGCCCACAAGATTTTGAGGACCCTAGTAGGCCGGCCCATTAACTCGCTGCCATGTTTTGGGCCAAATGCCGACCCATATTTGATCCGGTCCATTAATGGCCTACCACGTTCCGGGCCTAATAATGGCCCATATGAGATCCGGCCCGTTAAAAGCCTACCACGTTCTGGGCCAAATTACGGCCCAGATCAGGTCCGGCCCTTAAAGTGGATTGGGCTAAATTATGTCCCATATCAGATTCGGCCCGTCAACTGGATGCTATGCTTTTGGGCCCACTTCCTAAAGGCCCATTTAGTAATCTAGCCTGATATTAGTTTCGGCCTGTTAAAAGCCCGTCATATAGTTGGGCCTAACTACGGCCCGGTTTGCATCCGGCCTGCTCGCAGCCGATAATCTGATTGGGCCAAACAAGGACCGAGACAATTTAGGCCTGTTATAAGCCCATGATTTGATTGGCACATTCATGGGCCGGGGTCTATTTTGGCCTGATGCCGGCCCGTGAGCTGTTCGGCACGTTTCAGGCCCAACCTACATTTCAGCCTCCTAAAGGCCCATTGAGTTTTCTTGGGAAAATAGGGCCGGCGGTTTACTCGGCCTATTAAAGGCCCGAATCTACTAGTGGGCCAGTTTACATTTAGGCCTGTTAACAGACCAAGATGACGGGGCCCATGATGCGGATCATACATGGTGATTTGCATGACGGCCCGATTATGTACCGTAATTTTACGGTTTGGCCGGTTTACTGCGAAGACAGGATATATATACAGTAAAATAACTGTAGCATCGTGAATAAGAAAAAAACCTAGACTATACAATAAAGAAATTACGGCATATTACATCCACTGGGCATCAAAGTTCACCACTATGATAATAAAGCACAAGCAGACAGCAGATTACATACACTGGGCATCAAAGATCGCCGCCAGTGCAACTAAACACGCCGACAAAATAATATACAAAACCGACAACACTTCAATAGAGTTCAAGAAAGGTTAGCCCTGCTCGGGAGCTACAGCGCAAGCATCTGAACAAGCTGGTGAGACTGCACTTGTTTGACACTTATATCCTCCTCACTCTAAAAGATAAACAAGCAGACAGATGACAGGTTTTGCACATATAAGTATCAGTGCTGACAATTCATCACATTTCTTACTGACGTATAAAGTGACACAGTTTAAAATAGCATTAACACAATATGGTATTGTTCAGGTCAAGACATGGCAGGAAATGACATTGTGAAGGAGTTGGCAGCTTCACGACACCACTGGATTACAGATCAAGAACTCATAAGTATCAATGGTTAGTGTGGTGTCAATTTATCCCATTTCAGATTGGCAAAATAAGATCACTTGCTCTGTATAGTTTAATTTACATGGTATGAAGAAGGAACTTGGTTGTACAACTGAAAACTTAAATTGAGAAGGACAAACTTTTGTTTATGAACTGGAGTACATAACTAACTTTAAACATGCAATTTGATGCAAACACCAAAAATAAACAGCTGTTAAAGTCATGCCTAACCAAATATACACAACAAAGTTTGAAGGCTTGAGAAGGACAAACTTACATTATTGGTGAAGGCAGGCTCTATAAAGCCCTTGTCCATGCTGATGGGGGGGGGGGGGCAATTCAAGAATTTCACCACAAAATCTTCTTCATAAGCATTGCCTTTATTCTACATTTTGTTAAGAGTAAATATAGATGTGACAATATAAGAAAAAATGGAGAATATTTAAGATAAGATGAAGAGTGATGCTACATAACCAAGTAGCTATAAATGTAAGTACAGCGATACAGGCAAGAGGTACAGCCAAGAGCAATGCCGAGCTAAACTTCTTCAGTACCATCGGTGTTATCCAACCTTATGGTAAGAGTAAATATAGATCTTATGTGTAGAAAATGGAGGGCAAAGGAAAATAAGCTGCAGAGTGATGGTACATGAACAACTACCTGTCAATATAAGTACACTGATAAAGGACAGCAGGTACTTACAAGAACAATGCAGAGCTAAAAAATTTCATTGGCATTGGATATATTCTACACTAATGTAACCATTCATACAGATCAGATAATTTGGAGCGAACAATTAATAAGCAAGCTATCATGCATACTGCTGTCACATAATGAACCAGGTATGTATGCAAGTACAATGATACAGGACAACTGGTACTAACAAGAGCAAAGCAGCGGGCAGCATATTTGCGATATCCTGTTGTTCTTTTCAAACCGGAATTCTTTTTCGAGCGGATTTCCTGCAAAAAAGATCTGTAAGGCACATGCGAAAAAGTAGAAGTTCAAATTGGCATGTGATATCATAGACAGTACCTCATCCTCGGAACGAGACCAGTGCATAACAAGGTTTTTCCATTCAATGTCTTCTAAATTTAGCACAGGAGAATTCACCAGAAATTCGTTTATAGACTTGCCATCAAAGTGTGATTTCCTCAGGTAACACCAATACTGCTACAATGCTTCCTTGAAAAGCGCAAGCAAGCTTTGCTCATCATGAATATCCAGATTGACCCTCACCTACTTACAACAATGTAATGTAAATCATTGATGTGTTCAATCAGCAGAAAACAGGAAAATAATCACCATGAATAATAGCACTTACGCGTAAGTGGGACAGGAAGATGTGAAAATGGTGTTTGTCTTCACTATAATCTTCCAATGATGGGAATATATGCACGTAGTCCCTAACAACATTGAAAGCATTGTCTTTTAAACAGGGAATAACTGGAATGGGGTTCCAATCTGTAGGATTTGGCCGTCTCTGCAGTTGGGATAGGTCTTCGGCCGGCGGACTTGCTGTACTTTTTGCTGGAGTGGGATTTTTCTGTGGTACGGCTAGTGCTATGGCAACTGAAATCGGCATACCTTTTGCTGGAGTGCAGGTCCTGTGTGGTGGGGCTAGTGGTGTGGCCAGTGAAGTATGGGTACAGTCTGCTGGAGTCGGTCCTACGTTTTGTGTCACTGGTTGTACAGCCAATATAAGTGGGGTGTTGTCTGATTTCTCCGGCACAACCACGTTTTTCAAGGACTTTGCTGGTGCTCCTTCAGGTTCGGCAATCACCCTCTTCCTTTTTGATGTCTGATGCACAAGAACAACATTTGAGTGGAAAAACATGGTATGATGACAGATGGAATATGATGTAGGGCGGAACCCTAGATGGCCGGTCTTTCACGAAAGGAGCGGATCCCTACAAAGAATGCGATGAACACGAGGGAAACACGAGGGGAACACGAGAGAAATCACTCAACCAACAAGAATAGATCACACATGCGCTAGATCGATGAACACAAAGGTAGATACAAGATCCAAAGTCAACAACGGACGATACAAAGGTAACCGGTTCTTCTCCGTAAGGAGGTCTTGATGGGGGCCACCCAAGAGGGGGTCTTGAATCCAAGGTGATCTTCTCCGTAGAGGGGCCGCGGTCTCTCTCGTGGAGTAGATCCGTAATGGATGAGCAAAGCTCTATCTCTAAATGAGCTAATCATTTGCTAACCCTAACTAGGAGGAGGTGGGGGAGTATATATAGTCTAAGGGACGAAGGGGTACATGGGCCTCGGCCCAGATGCGTTGCACGCAGGCAGAGGGGGCCGGATGTCCGGGCGACGGGCCGGATGTCCGGGCCTTCCCGAGACGCCGGATGTCCGGGCTGGCAGGGTCCAGCTTCTGTTATGGGGCACCGGATTTCCGGGAGCTGGGCCGGATGTCCGGTGGCTCGCGATGGGCCGGATGTCCGGGCCTGGGGGCCAGATGTCCGGGCTGACTTGGTTCAGCTTCTGGTGTCTTCTGTGATGGGCGCCGGATTTCCGGGGGTCGGGCCGGATGTCCGGGCTGGGGCCGGATGTCCGGGGCCTGTAGCAGCTGTCTCTTCTTCCTTCTCCTTCCTTTGCTTCCGCGCACGCTTGGCCTTGGTCCTTGGGTTCTCCATGGTCTCCTCGGGTGTACCTGAGTATGAACAAGGTCCGTGCTTGAAGTAGCATCCATGTCTTGCATGCGGAAAGGGAAGATTCGGAAAGGAGCGAGTTCACCTTAGGTCCAATGGCGTAGGCTCGAGTGTACATGGGGATGATCGTCGGATGCTCCGCATCATCTCCCCTCCCTTGGGAAAGATCCGACCTCGGATCGAAATCCTCATCACCATGGAAACGGTTGTCGTGGACGGACTTGTAATTGGACGGAGTGGAAATCATGGCGCAATCCAAGTACTCCAAGGTGTCTCCAGAGTGGTATACATGCAAAGAGAGCAAACACAAACGACACTCAGAAATACAATGGTTAGCGCACACAAAGTGTCCATCATGTAAGAATGAGTCCGTGCGGCAAGATTGTTCGTGACAAAACATATGAAGCTTATCAAGATGATAGAGAATGATATGCAAAGCGTTCATGAGAGAAAAATCATACATTGTGCACACAAATGTGTTGTTAATATGATGAATGCAACCACGGTGCAAAATGATGTCATAGTGAGACGATTTATCAATAGCATGAATATGGCAATGGATGCTCAATATGAATAAGTTATCATGCAATTGATGGTAGGCAATATGATCATGATGTATGAATATGCCATCAAGAAAGATCACAACAAATTTGCTAAGGAAGTGTACAAGCTCATATATCATGGATGACATCGAAATACAAGATGCAACAAGGCAATCATAATGTGAGTCAATCCATGCATAAGATGCAAATTTGCTATGGGTATGATATGTCCATCGAGCATGACATGTATGAGCACAATCAACAAATATGAAGGTGGGGGTGCAATGTGTCAAAGGAGTGTTGATGTACCAATGCTCGATGTCGTGGCATGAGTGAAGGTTGGAAGGTGCATCCAATAAGTGCGAGTGCTCCTCGATGTGAAGGTCCATAGAGCCAATCTCCAATGTCACTCCTTCGTTCGCGAGATGTAACATGTAGACAACAAGAAGGAAACAACAATGAAAGAATGACCCATGCAATATGCATATTTGAGAATGGCTCAAAGGGAATGAGTTCACCTTTATGAGGATGTCAAAAATATTGGTGTTGCACATCATGTACGCCTTCACATAACCAATATGTCTCGTGATGGTACCGCCTTGTGAATCCTTCAAAATGAAAGAACATGACAAACACTCGGAAAAACAAATGAGGTTAGTGCAAATGTAGCACCTATCATTCGAGTGGTAAGATACCCAACAAGTGTTCTCATCATTCTTGTCATAAGAAAGGGCAAGGTGTGGTATGGTATGGAAGCATAAGATGCAACTACAACCAAAGACAATAGGCTTAAACAAACAAGCATGCATCACAAGTAATATGTCCAAGTCTCCAAGATCATTAAGCATAGAGGAAATTATTGGAGGCAAGCGGCAATAAACAAGATATATCATGTGAGAGGCATGAGCATATATGTCATCAACCCAAGAAAGCGAGTAATGGAACATGGGTGATGCAACAACGCAAGCAATCATAGAGATCAAGTCAAGCAAGCTAGTAGTGCGAAGATGCAACGTACTAGAAGGAATCATGGCAAGCATGTCATGTGTGCAAATAGTGGGCATATATAATGCACATGGCATTTCACAAGCATAAAGGCAAGATATGAGCAAAATAGCATCAATAGCATGGGGCACATGATAAACATGGCAATAGCAACAACTATCTCCACCAAGCATGCAAATACACATAGAAGTAGCATAATGGTGAATCATATGTAAGTGCAAGCAAGGGTCACAATTGCATGTCAAAGGCATGGAAAGAGGTGTAACATGCAAAGTGAACACGATAGAATGGGCATAAGGTAACAAGTGATAAATAGCGCAAAGCCGTGTGAGAGCCAAGTAGAAGAGATGTGCGTAGTCCTTGCGCAAATGAATGGTGGTAACGATAGTCCACGGGATCCCAAATCGTCGTTGCTCTCGTCAACTCTTGGGATTGAGAGGTTGACGAGTATACATGAGTACCTACACAAAACAAAGGCAAAGGAAAAATTGTGTGTGCGTGGTAGATGTACACATCATCCATCATGATGCATACGTGCAAGTGTCGGTTAGCACAAAATAGCCAATGCTCAAATAAATGAGATGCGTGATAGAAACATGTCATCCATCATGATAGGTTTGTTATTTGTATAGCATAATGGAGACACAAATTATGTAATGCATCATGGGAAATATGTAGAGCATTGTTATTCATGGTATGCATACGGTGCAAGCAATTATGGGAATCATGCAAAGTATGGAATGCATCAAAATCTCTTAATATGTATGAGGAAACTATGGGGGTCTCCTCATGAGCATTTGTAGAAACATCACATGGAGAATATTGACAACATCCAAAACAATGCATATTCGGAATAATGTGATCATGGCATGGTATAGTAGATGAATTGCGGAAATCATGTAAAGGAAGCATGGCAATATCATCACATGAAAAACAAAAGCCAATGACCATCATCTCGTCATCTATGCCATAAGTGCAAATGGGATGTATTTTAATGGGGCATGCATAGTCACTATGTTGAGATTGAAATGAAGCAATATGGGAGATCTCACTCATAACATATGACAAGTTCAATGGATTGTCAAACATGAAGTGACCAATAGAATTTTTACATGATATCCTATGGAGCATAGCATCACAACTAGGCAGCTCAACATGCTCATCATCATATTCATCATAAATTGGTAAGTCATGACATGAAGAAGTTGCACTAGCATGAAGCATGGGAATAGGTGGATCAACATCATGCAAGCAATCATTGGTGGGATAGTCCACTAGTGGGACAAGAGAAGCATTATCACCTATGTTACCTTTGGAGCGTAGCTCATGTGTTGTAGGTGAGGTTGCAACTTGATGGTACCATGTGGGGGGTTCATCATCGTCCACCATGGCCATCGGTTTTCCCATTGGAGGTATGGAATCGTCAAGGATAGGCATGTCATCATGTAGGAGACCTAGCACCAAAGAAAACACACTCGGAGTAGAGGTTAAGTTGTGAGAAATCATAGTGGCCTCACATGCCGTGTCAACTATCTCACTCACTAAGTGTTGTGGCTCACTCACTCCCTCAAGGATGCTCTCACTCATATGGTTGGTGGAGTCACTCAAATGGCTCTCAACCTCACATAGGATGTGTGGCATGCTCTCAAGTGTGGGACTAGTGGTGGTCACACTCATCCTCTCATAGGAAATGCGCTCAATGCACATATGGTTGAGTCACTCATATCATTCATGGTGGGGTGGCTCTCCTCACATTGGAATTGGGTCATCTCATGATATGTGGGTGTCGGAGAGATGTTGGTGCAAACGTCTCCATGCTCAACTCCTATCGCCGCCTTGGTTGAAGGGATAGTCCCATGCTCAACCTTCTTGTCGCCGTCTTATTGATGGAGGCCCATATGATGTGGCACCTCGTAGCTCGTCTCCATGACCGAAGGGAATTTCCCATGCTCGGCCATCTTCCTTGAGGGGCTTCCGAAGATGGAAGTGTCGCCCTCGCTCATAGGTGGTCACCTTGTTGTTGAAGATGTTGATGTAGGCGAACTCATGGGAAGTAGGCGAAGATGCCGTACGTCCGAAGGCGAAGATGCCTTCATAGCACTTGGCAAAGATGCCGAAGTGGTTGTTGTAGCCGTAGCTCCGTCTTGGTGGTGCTCGTCTCGCGGTCTTCTCTTATGCTCATGAAGCTTGGACTTGGCGTGAAGTAGTGCTTGTTGGGACTTGGGCATTTGCGCTTGTGGAGCATCTTCATGTTGATGGTGCCATTGTCGTACTTGAGCTCGTAGTAGATGTCGTTCGTCGTCGTCGTGCACATGTTGCTTGGAGGTGACTTGCCCTTCATGATGATGTGGATCACGAATGTGATGGTGGTCGCCATGGAGATGTGGACGTGGACGAATTGCGCTTGCATCGCGTGGGCGCTCCGAAGATGATCGACTTGTTCGCCGCCGCCTTGAGGATGATGAAGGGGAAGAAGACTTGTAGTCGACCACCATGTCGCATAGTTGATCCTTTAGCTCGCCCAACTTGGTGTCGATGTAGTCCATTTTCCTTGCTTCGGAGTGGTGTATGTCGATGGCGAGGTTGTCGAGGCGCTCTCGCAAGGTAGATTGTGTGCCTTGCATTTGTCGTTGTAGATCGAAGATGGACGCTTTGGTGATGTAGTTGTTCACGCCGTCGTTGTTGTCGAAGACCGGAGATGAAATGCCTTGCTTATCCATCACAAGACTCGAGCAAATATGAGTGGGAGAAAGAGAAGAACTTATACCAAATGTACCTTGACCGATGTTGAAAATGGATCAATGATCACTCAATGATGTAACAAGGAAATAGCACAATTGGTACCAATTCTTGTCGGTTTCTCACACCTACACAAGTAAGGCTTATAGTGGAGCTCGGTGAGGATAGTGGCACAAAAATTTGATGCAAAATGTTAGCAAGAGTCAATAATGTTGAAAGAGATTCACAAATTCGCAAGTGAAACAAGTAGACCAATAGCAAAGAATGGCACACGGAAACACACACACGGATAGATAAATGGGGTCGTGCAACCAAGGAATGAGCACAAAATGTGGAGTCCACGGAAAACGCTCGTGTTGCACAACTCAAGAGAGACGCTAGCACGATTTCTCTATAGGCGGATACGACACTTGTGCACAACCTATGATATGCAAAATGGATAAACTTCTATCCCTAGTATGCTATGCATGTATGGTTCCCGGTGTTTGATCCAAGATGATCGGATATGACAATCTTATATGCAATGTGGTATGATGCTATGGCACTTGCTTACAAGCTTCTTTGCTCTTCTCTTTTGCTTAAAAGCTTATTCTTTTTTGTATGTATGGCCACTTTGCAAAATGCACAAATCAAGATAGCAATAGTGTGTATGCGGAACAAACTTGTGACACAAGAGATGATATGATACCAATATGGTATGGTATGTATGCTATGGGAAGTATGATCACTAATGTGCACAAGTAACGTTGCTAGCAATACTCAAATGGCTAGTCTCGATAAGCAAGTGACGCAAAATGGGCTAGGGGTTATCAATGCAATTGTAAGGGGAATATACAATGGTGTCGTCGAGGTTACCGTCCTTGGCGATGATGAGTGGCGGTGTTCTTGATGTAGATACCAAGATGATGGAGACTCGTCCCTAAGTAGCCGAAACACCTTAGGAAACGGAAAAACCACAACTCAAAATCTCAAGGACAAAAAGTCCAACGTGGTAGTGGAAAGCGGTGGTGGTTTTGCGGAAGCTCAATGGGATTGTGGAAATGCAATGATGGGGTTTTGAAACACAATGCGGAAATGGAGGGTAAGGTGGTATACTATACATGGTGTCGGAGTTGGAAGCACGGTCCCTAAGTAGCCGAAACACCTTAGGAGACACAATCACAACACAAACAAATTTGGGTTAGGTTGTTGTCGGAAGTGTATGGTGGGTAAGCCTATGCGGTAGTGGTGGTGGTGGTGGTTGATGAAGAAGCAACCGTCCCTAAGTAGCCGAAACACCTTAGGAGACTTGAATCACAACTCAAACAACCACAAATGCTAAGGGGAACAAAATGGGTTAGGTTGCGGAAGTCGGTGGTGGTTATGCGGATGTTGTGGTGGAAGCCCTAGGCAAAGATGCCAAAGTTCCAAACATTTAATGGAGTCAAATGGTGATGCTAGTATTTTTGTGGGATGGGGGATGTCAATAGCTTCAAAACGAGGTAAAGAACGTCAAAAACGGACTCCGGATGAATTAGTTATGCACAAAACGGTGAAACGGGGAAAGCTGAAATCCCAGGGGTCGGACATCCGGGGGTTTGGCTGGATTTCCAGGACCTGATGTCCAGAACCGCGCGCGAAAATGCGCTCCAGGAGCCGGATGTCCGGGCTAAGGGCCGGATGTCCGGGCTCCAAATCCGAGGATGAACTCGAGGAACTCGATTTTGGGGCGGAAATTGATGATTTCAAGGGCAAAATTGGAGAGATTTCGTGGATGGAAAGTGGGGAAAATTGGGGGAAAGCTAGATCTACTCGAAACCAAGCAAATCCATGGATCAAAATCAACAAAACATCATCAAACCAACAAATCACAAAAAAAATTGGGGCTATTTTTGTGGGGCAATTTTCGAATTTGGAACAAAATCAACAAAACTAGGCTAGAAAACACAACGGGGAGACTCCAAATTCGTGATAAACCTAAGCTCTGATCCAAGATGATGTAGGGCGGAACCCTAGATGGCCGATCTTTCACGAAAGAAGTGGATCCCTACAAAGAACGTGATGAACATGAGGGGAAACACGAGAGAAATCACTCAACCAACAAGAATAGATCACACATGCGCTAGATCGATGAACACAAAGGTAAGATACAAGATCCAAAGTCAACAACGGATGATACAAAGGTAACCGGTTCTTCTCCGTAAGGAGGTCTTGATGGGGGCCACCCAAGAGGGGGTCTTGAATCCAAGGTGATCTTCTCCGTAGAGGGCCGCGGTCTCTCTCGTGGAGTAGATCCGTAATGGATGAGCAAAGCTCTATCTCTAAATGAGCTAATCCTTTGCTAACCCTAACTAGGAGGAGGTGGGGGAGTATATATAGTCTAAGGGACGAAGGGGTACATGGGCCTCGGCCCAGATGCGCTGCACGCAGGCACAGGGGGCCGGATGTCCAGGCGATGGGCCGGATGTCCGGGACTTCCCGAGACGCCGAATGTCCGGGCGTTGGGGCCGGATGTCCGGGCTGGCAGGGTCCAGCTTCTGTGATGGGGCGCCGGATTTCCGGGAGCTGGGCCGGATGTCCGATGGCTCGCGACGGGCCAGATGTCCGGGCCTGGGGGCCGGATGTCCGGGCTGACTTGGTTCAGCTTCGGGTGTCTTCTGTGATGGGCGCCGGATTTCCAGGGGTCAGGCCGGATGTCCGGGCTGGGGCCGGATGTCCGGGGCCTGTAGCAGCTGTCTCTTCTTCCTTCTCCTTCCTTTGCTTTCGCGCACGCTTGGCCTTGGTCCTTGGGTTCTCCATGGTCTCCTCGGGTGTACCTGAGTATGAACAAGTTCCGCGCTTGAAGTAGCATCCATGTCTTGCATGCGTAAAGGGAAGATTCGGAAAGGAGCGAGTTCACCTTAGGTCCAATGGCGTAGGCTCGAGTGTACATGGGGATGATCGTCGGATGCTCCGCATCAGAATATGTATTGATAATAGATGGGCATGGCATCTCGACATATATGATGAGTAAACTAAGCAGATGGCGGTGCAACAAAGTAGAAGAAATGCAAGACAACATATGCAAGATACGCAATCAATAAAACCTTGCCAAATTAGAGCAGGCACCTTGATGGGTGAACATGACAGGCCATCTGCCTTTGACTCCTCGAGGTTAGAATAGTCATTAGGATCATATTCTGAACAAGAATCTACAGGTGCGGAGCGTATGAGTTTCATTACATCCAGAATGGCACTCAATGACTTGGTGCCAATTTTGTAAGTCATTGTAGTGTTCCACAATATTCTTCTGATGCACGGATTCTGATATTCACTGTAATTACGTATAATATCTGAGAACCATGAAAACATAAATAGTTGTGAGATTATCTTTGTAATGTAGAGGATATTCTAATATAGGGGCGCCCCTGTAAACACTTGTGTGCTATCACTGGATTCTGATGAGAGAGCTCATGTGTGCTGTAATATGGTGCGTGCATTTATATAGTCTGGCACAACTACACAAAAAAATAGACTCCAGAAGTAAGGATAGTTGGCAGATGATAGGTTCAAAATATACTGTATAGAGAGTTTATTGCCAAACCATGATAACAAGAGCACACAACAACTAGGCAGATCATAGTGTACATAAAAGGGGTACACCATAACCACGATATATAAATCGGGAAAGTGGAACTGGCTTGAAAATACGGTGTTGTATTGCCGCTAGTAATTGAAAGCCTATCGATCAAGTACATGCCAGCTCTATCAGCTGTTGACTGCAGATGTCCCTGCTCCCCTTCCTGACAAGGAACATACTGTACGTACTAAATACAGAATAACAAAAGAGGAACATGTTAAAGAACAGAAGAGGAAGCATATTCTTGAGGTTCCGCTTAATTGCATACAATGTTGGTTGCCCACTCATGATGAATCACAGCGCCCAAAGAAATGCAATTCCATGCTGTCTCTCTATATGTGGCAATTTTGAACAAGAGTCATTAGGATCATATTCTGAACAAGAGTCAACAGGTGGGGAGCGTATGAGTTTCATTGCATCCAGAATGGCACTCAATGCCTTGGTGCCAATTTTGTAAGTCATTGCGGTGTTTAGCTTCAAGAGTGGACTGCTGCTAGTGCGACACAAAGCAGCTACACAGATCATAGTGTAGATATAACGGGAAAACCGTAAGCATCAGAGTAAAATCAGCAAAGTGGAACTTGCTGGAATATATGTGCTAGTATTGCCGGTACGGCTAGAAAGGCTTCGGATACCAGCTCTCTTCAACTGAAGGTGCGGTACTGTTAATATCAGTGTAACTCTCAAAGGCGACACAGCTCCCCGCATTTCCTTGCTATTCTTATAGGATTCAAGTGGGCAGGCCACTACAAATCCTATTCCCATGTTTACAAAATCCTACGAATCAAAGAGGCCCGAAGAGTTCAAAGTGTCCATACCAACCGACCGTATAGACCTCTACACTGCAAATGTCCCTGCTCATCTTCACTACAAGGAACATACTGTACTACTATCATACTCCCTCCGTTCCAAAATATAAGTCTTGGTAGAGATTTCCACTATGGATCACATACAGATGTATCCAGATACATTTTAGAGTGTAGATTCACTCATTTTGCTCCATATGTAGTCCATGGTGGAATCTATACAAAGACTTGTATTTAGGAACGGAGAGAGTACTTATTAAAGAAGAACGGAAGAGGAACATGCTAAAGAAGAGCAAGCAGATTTTGGATAATAAAATGTTCGTTGCGCAGTGCCCACACATGATGAACCAGAGCGCATTAAGAAAGCAACTCCCTGCTGTCTCTCTATATGTGGTGCACGTGCTTTTTCAAAAGTAAAGTAGGAACATTAGCTGACCAATTAAATGTTATCTGTTTTAGTAATATCAGCATCATATCAGATTCGTACTTGAGCAACAAGTTTGGAATTATGAGTGGCACGTTGTTTAGCTTGATGGATTCAGGAGCAGTGCTAAGCAGGTACGATGATGGTACTGAATATAAAGGCATGTCTGCATTTTCTTGGGTCAGTCGACCATTTCAGGCGGTTGGATGAAGATCCTACGTCCCCTAACCCTTCTTGTTCCTCGTCTCTGATTCTTCCCGTACAGAACACCGCACGGGCCGCCGGCCGGACCACCGGCCCCCACCGCCTATGTTCCTCTGCCACCCCCACCCCCGCCCCCACCCGCGTCGAGTTTTCTTCGTTCGGCGAGGCCCCACCACCGCCCCCCACAACCAAAGTCCCCACCCGAGCCCCTTCGTTCGCACCGGCGAACTCCGGCGAGCTCTGAAAAATCGACTGACCCAATTTTGAAATTTAGTCTACTGTGATTTAACTAGTGTGGAATATAAAAGGGGAAAACCATAAGCATTGGGAGTATAGTGTTGAGCGTGCCATGGCGGATCTGAAGGTGCAAACCGGACAAAGGCAACTTCGCAACCAATGTTTGCTCTCAACTAGCAAGTAAGTGATGGACAAGAAATCAGAGTAAAGCAGTGGCGATCTATTTTCTTGCTGCGATAAATAAGTTGAGCAGATACGAAAGAGTACCGCCTCTGGTGCGGCGCCGTGTATGCATCTGCTGAGAATTTGACGGTGCTGCGGTAGCGATGGCTGTCGGCGGCGTGGAAGCAGATCTAGGAGGGTAGACGGTGGCGGCGGGGCGCGGTGGACGAGACGGTCGTAGGAGCGGCGCCGGCAAGGTGGACGACGGCGGGGATGAAGCGAGAGGACGGGATGCAAGGATCCCGGTCCGAAGCCGTGGATGAGAGAGGTCGATCTCTTGTAATGGACGGCGGCGTCGGGGTATCAGCTCCGGCATGGTGGAGGAGGACGGCGGTGGATGGGGTGGCGGACGGAGGAGGCTGGGGTGGAGAGGGTGTTTTGGCGCCCACGGAGTACGAATGGGGAAATGGAGGTGGAGAGGAAGGGGGGAACCATGTCTTCAGGGCGCGCTTGTCTCAAATGCGAGGAAATTTACAAACTTAGCCCCCGTTTCAAATTTCCTACATCACAGCAATATTAGTCGGTTGGGGATAGGACGGTAATCTCGCATACACCGAATATTTGCCGACGAGAGTTTGTTTTTGGCGCCCACCGTGTATGAATCGGGGAGGGAGTCGATTTCGGCCGAGGACACACTGTGTTTTGGCGCCCACCGTGTATGAATCCGGGTGAGAGGCGGTTATGTCACGTTTGAGTGAAATTACAAACCTACCCCTATCGAAACCTATAGAAATCGAGCAGATAGGCTTTGCGTGGCAGGGATAGGCAGTAGTAATTTCCATCTCGCAGATTTTGGTTTCGGGCGGTTACTGCGACTTTCCCCGCTTCGTTCAAATTTTGCAGAGTGCACGTTTACCGTGCCAACTCAATTCGAATCCCGTTTGTATTCTATTTTTTTCGGGCGGGATCCATTTTCGATTGGAATAAAATTCTATATACATCATTTTTTATATATACTTTCAAAAGCACAACACCCTTTATACATAAATATGGTTTACAAATGGCATGATCTCAGATTCATAAGGTTGTATCCATCAATTTGGATTTTCAAATATTTGAAACCACTTTATGTTGAAATCCAATGTATGCATTCCTCGCTAACTGTCTCCAATTAATGTGTGTTTCATGCGGGTTTTTTTACTTCTCAAACATGTATAATGTGTTTCACACACGCAACATATAGTGTAATCCCGTTTAGACATTAATTGCATATAAACCATGCATTGTTTCTAATTAAAGAATCTATGGATCACCAATATTGATAAACTATATAACATTACACGTGTCCCCAAATTCAAATGAATATGCATGTTTGATACACCAATTTGCGTTATGATATTATCGATGTCGTGATCTCCAGTTTAAATATTTGAATCCCATTTAATCCAGATATTCGTCTCATATAACTATCACTCATGCTTATATAGGACTATCTCTCTAGACCTATACGCGTTCATCGTCTCTCGGGTATCTCTCGTGCTACCTGTATGTCGACAATGATCTTTTATCTTCGTAACACACTGACGGTACTCTCTCCCTCGACCTTCATCACTCTATCTCTCTCTAAGTATATCTCGCTCCCTGCTATGTGTCTCTAACTATGATTCTCCATGTGGAATCTCTTTCTCTCACACAAACACAAAACTTTGTCTTCCGGGGTCTCATTTCTCTCTACTATTCCCCTGTGTGCCACTCGCACACCCCTCATACAGAGATGTCTTTCGCTCCTTAGGTATGAGAACCTACGACTCTTCCTCTTAAATATCTCTTTCTCACACACAAACACAAACTCTGTCTCCCAGGGTCTCATATTTCTCCACTGTTCTCTTGTATGTCGCTCACACACACTCTCTCTCCCTAGAGATATCTTGCGTTCCCTCATATGTTTCTCTAGCTATCACTCTCGTTTTGAAATATCTTTCTCTCTCGCAGACACAAAACTCCGTCTCTCGGGATCTCATTTCTCTCCGATATTTGTTTGTATGTGAGTCACATGCACCCTTTCTTCATCTCTCTCACACCCACACCCATAACTCAGCCTTCTGATCCACTCGACTCCTATCTCTAACGCACACTAGCTAGCATCTTTATCTTTCTATTTATCTGTTTCTCCATCAACCTTCTTTCATTTATAGGTTGATCTCTTTTGCACAATCGTTGTGCCTCACTCCCTCTGCTCGCCATAGATGCATGCTCCAGCCCACGCCACTATCTCTTAAAGACAAAAACACATGCTCAATTGTCGGGCCTTCTTCCCTGCATTCTCGCATGCATGCATATTGTCATACCGATCCGTCTCTCCCATGTCGTTGATCTTAGCTTATGACTTATGTCTTCTTTCTTTTATCTCGATCATGCGCGCGCGCACACACACACACATCCCACGTATACATGTATACCTCTCACACATGCACGTTGAAGGTCTCTATGTCTCCATACGTAGTTAATTACCCTCAACCCTAACGCCACATCGAATCGTTCTCTTCTTGTGTGCACATAACTTCCGCCTGGATGGGTAAAACACACACTCACACTTAACAATCTCCTTGTAGCTACCCCCCTCTCACTCTTCCCCTATATCCCCGAAACCAATAAGACCATCCCTTCGTTTAATTCCCGCCTACATGCACCATCGATATATAGTAGTCTTCCTCGGTGTCTCTCGAACAAACACGTTCTCTCAATGTCGACTACTCTCACGCGCACACACCTTCTCTTCCCTCTCTACGGGCATTTTCTCTCTCGCACCCCATCGTTGGTGGCCTCTGCCATACACATCACCTCTCTATGATGAAGCCATGCACACTTAAATTACATCCGCCACCGAGGACCCCGCGACACACACACACACACACACACACACACAAACACACACACACGCACGCACGCACCCACCCACCCACCCACCCACACACACACAAACACGCACACACACACATCACACACACACACACACACACACACTAAGACTCCATCTCTCTCTCTCCCACACACACACACTGAGACTCCATCTCACACACACATGCTCTAGGCGGAGCATTTGTTCCTACCACCCTTCATCCACCCTTACCCGTATGATAAACAATCACCTTAATTTACTTGTATAACATGGACAAATTCCACTTTACTTTAGTAGTTAGCAAACTTATCATCTGTACCCTTATAAAAAACCGAGTTGGCGACGATGGTGTGCCTGCCATCTTGTAATATAGACCGTCTGATCTATATCTGACGGATAGAAAGCAAACTATGATAATTTTACAAAAGATAGCCGCACCTCTCTCCACATCCTTATCTCCCACACCTCATTGCTGAGCAATTAAAAAAGAAAGTCTCCGGAACAATCTAGCATGGTGGCCGCTGCCGCCTGCCGGCGCCGTCCATCCCCATGCCTCCGCCCATTCCGACCACCAGTCACCACCACGCTCCACTCCTCCTCACCTTATCTCTCATCTTTCATTTTTTCGATGACATACTCGAGATACCAGTTTTCCGATAAAATTCTCAAAATATCATTAGTTTTTACACATGGGATTACTCCTGCATGGGTAAATCACAACATGTGTTTTGTAAAAAAATGCATATTGAAGTTCCGTGCAATGCACGAGCATCTTGCTTGTAATTATATAACGCAAATCACGAGCAGGAAGTGACATTTTTTTACACAACCACGTTAACATGGCCACGTAAATCACTAGCTAAAGTAAATACCATTATACTTATATCCCGATGCAAAAGGTTGAGTACATGTCCGAAGAGTAGAGTCGCACACACGCACTCCGTCTCTCAGAATCTCTCACACACACACACACACCAGTTACGTGACGCCCACTTAAGCAGACACGTATGTTACAATTTGTGCACCCGCGGGTACACGTGATGCTGCGCATTTATTTAAGCCGGACGGCGAACCCAAACAGTAGCTGCATTCATTCCCCTCCCGCCGCCTCTTCTCTGGTCGCCGTCGCCCGGTAGCCATGGCCCGGCCGAAGGTAACAACATACGCCATACTCCCGCCGGAGCGGCTCTTTAATCTGGAAATTTTAGTGGTCATGCATGCATCTTTTTGTGCTAGCACTCCTATATAAGGGTTGACCGGTCGCTTCCCGCGGACGTGCGCGGGCGGTGGAAGAGGAAGGAGAAGGGAAGCGGGCTGTGGAGTAACGTTTTTTACCACAATTTCTTAGGAAACTGAGTGCAATAATTGAGTAGTTTTGCAAACTACCAGTACTACACATGAAACGGTTCAAAACCTATACTCCCTTGCCAGCGCGCGCTTCCCGCGTGAAACGGTCAGCGTCGCCCTGGAGCGTCAGTGCCGCATTAATGCCCGGCCAGAGCGGAGGCGACCTCTCACTGGCGCCGGCTTTGAAGCGGCGCGACGGCCGAGAGAGCGCCGCTTCCCGGTGCACCGACTGCTCCGCGTCGAGGCTGGCCATAGGCCCTGTTTGGATCCATGGGTTAGAGTTAGTTTGAGCTAGTTGGGGCTCAAATAGCCCTAAAGTATCCAAGCATGAGGGTTTAAATTGGAGCAAGTTGCACCGAACCCACCAAAAAAAACTATCCCACCCAAGAGGTGCTAACTGGAGATAGTTCTCATTGGGACCACTGAAAAATCACTTCTCTCTCTCCATCAAGTGCATTTATTGTCAATCTAACCCGGTCACCCAAACACCTCTTTGGCTACAGTTAGTTCAGGGTTAGTCATGAGTTAGTCTAACCTCTAGCTAAGTTAGAGTATCCAAACAGGAGCAGTATAGGACATGCAAGTTGCTCAAAGCATACAGTCAAATTCGTACGTGAAAGGATTTTTTCTTTTTGAAAACGGAACGTGAAAGGAATTTTTTTAGAATGCTCTTGGCATGTCGCTAACATGTGATGAGTTAACCGACCTCAATAGACGGCAAAAACGCCAGCCCGCCGCACTTTGAGAGAGACGAGGAGGGAGAAGCGATACGGGCTGCTGGATTACTAGAGATAGGTGTCGCACGGAAGCCAAGAAATATGGTGATAGCGTGGGTTAGCCATGTACTAGTATGATGTAACTACACTGGGCTGCCGTGTTTCGTACTCTTCCAGTCCACTGTGGAGATGATTGGTTGATTTTATATCGCTGAATAATATAAAATATTATGAGTGCAGACGCTCCACCCCGAGGTTCCTTGCTCCTTCTCGGTCGTCGGGAATCTATGTTCTTCCACTCTATTTTTTTACGTGAGCTTTGTTCATCCTTTTGCCAACACGCGACACATCTAGCATCAAGGTGCACGTGTCATGCAAGGATCGTTCCATCTATATGAAGAACACGTGGGACTGGAACTACGAGACGGACATGTACCCAGGAGTGGACGTGCGAACCTGTGTAACGTAGCGCAGTAAGTGAAGTAGAAAGGCACAAATAGTATGAACATGCGTGGCATATAGGCATTTGTCTCTTACTACCACTAAATGTTGTACGTGCAATGCCCGGTGATGTTATGGAGTACGTGACTAAGTACTCTACTACTACTATATTAATTGGAGGCACATATTAGGTTTTATATTTGTTTACGTGTATGCCCCGAGACCTTCCAACTAGACGTGTCTTTCTCTCCGGGTCGCACTTTGTATCGTTCATACCACTAGTACAGTAGTACTACTACGTGTGGTCTCCGACCCAGAAGTGGAGACGCTCTACCACGCTGTTCATGTCCCACTCCTTTCGCTGACGTGTGCGACATCCAGCACGTGCCGTGTGTTTGGCACTCCTTCGTCGTAAGAGTTGAAACGCTAGCATTCATTAGAAATAAAAAATAAATATAAATCACCAGTGATACTATACCACGCGGTTTCCTTGCTCCTCGATATCGGAAAGAATACTTCCGCTCGCCGACATGTGGGACGTCGACCATCCTGGTCCACTTGCCATGCCCGCAGAACTCCAAGGGAGAGTCACCCCGGTCGTCGCGCCGCAGTAATTACTAATGAGCCGTCAAATCACAGGCCCAACCTTACCCACTGTGAAGTTGCTCGGACGAAGGAACCATCATGACTTCGTTGAATTCCGCTTCTTGAAGAAAACTACTGTACCAGCAGTACTGCTAGCTACAGTAGTTACTCCAGCAGAGGCCTCCTTTGGTTCATAGGATAGGAATTTTATAGGAATATGAAAATCATAGGAAGTGAGATGACATGCATCTCAATTCCTATAGAGAAAGAGATGCCATTTGATGCATAGGATAGGAATTTTTCCATTGAGTCTAGGCTAATGTACTGGTAATTTGCTCTAAAAACTACAGTAGTAACTAGTAGTACTGTTACATGCTCGTAATTAATTAAACAAACGTACGGGCGACACAGACACACACACTAACTACTAGTACTACTACTTCTCACATGCTGGCCAGACGCCGTCGTTCTCCTTCCCGGCTTTGTCGGCGACACCCCACCGTGCTTGGATCTCCGCCGACCTCTCCGCAGCAGCGCGTGCGTCCTCTTCTTTCTTGCGGCGGCGGGCCTCTCTTTTCTTGAGTGCTTTCTGACTTTTCCGCTCCCTCTGTGCGGCTTTGGCCGCCTCTTGCTCTACCGCCCATTCGGCCTTGGCAGCTTCAAATTCCGCCCACATAGGTGTGAGGTCGCGAGCGGCGATGAACTCGGCACGGCGGGATGCCACCGCTTGCCTACCATTCTGTGTGCGGTCGTGGGCGGCGAGGAACTCGGCGCGGCGGGATGCCATCGCTTCCTTACCGGTTAGTGTGCGGCGCGGTGGCATGAACGACGCTTGGTGACAGCTCTGGGGTGGAGTGGCCGGACAACCGTAAAGTGCATTGGTTTGTCAAGAGCTCAAGGACAGAAGACGAAGGAAATTTGGATTCCCCTTCAATCCTGGTCATTTATTACCGAGTAAAATGCATTGGCGGTCATTGAACTTGTCTTGATAGCTCACTTTGATCATTGTATACGAGATATGGTGATTATACGGTCACTGGCTCAGCGTATAGCTCCGTATTTGTCTGGTTGACCAGTCAAACAGTCCGCATGCGCCTCATCAGCTCGTGTTCTTTATCTATCTATCTATGCGGGCCTACCTGTCAGTGGAGAAAGAAATAAAAACCAAAATTATGCGTATGTGACATTACTGTTTAGACGTTTGCTGGAGGCCTCCGCGAACACCGAGCATGTATTCACCTGGCTCAACACCAACGGTCATACTCGTGACTCGGCGCCTTGCTCATGTATATCGTCCATCACAACGACAATCTATAAAACAGCCTAGCTAGAGAGGGTACTATGGTGCGGAGTATGTACTATCGTGAGCAACCGATCATAGTGCCACTGCACACGAGTGTGTGTCTGATCGATTCGTCCATTATTCGTAAGTTATGTATGGTTGTGTGGTGTCTAATGGTGGTCGTCGAATGCTAGCTGGCGACAAGAGCGGTTGCATGGACGCCTGGTTGTCAATACGTGCCGCATACGCTTCAAAGGCTCGTCATCCATGAGTTCACATTTTACCACCACGCCAGCGTCTGACCGCCCTGGCCTACCGAAACCCCTTCCATCGCTAGCGCGCGCTTCCCGCCTGAAACGATCACCGTCTCTCCAGAACGTCAATGCCGCATTCACCGGCCTTAACTGCAGGTGCAGTTGGTGTGTCACTGACATGCGGGCCTGATGCCCGTTGGGCCCACATGTCAGTGAGACAACGCACCTGCGGTTAAGTCACTGAAGCAGCGTCCGCATTCACGCCCGACGCGACCTCTCACTGGCGCCGGCATTGCAGCAGCGCGACGGCCGAGAGAGCGCCACCCGCGCGGCATCCCGGTGCAAGCGACTGCTCCGCGTTAATGACACCACGGCTGCCGACGAACCTACTCCGGTGCCAGCCGTCCATCCGTCTGCCGCGGCTCATTGCCATTCGCCCGCTATATTAACTTGAGCCCCAGCTCCCAGCCATAGCCAAAGACCCACACTCATTCTCCTCCGGTCCCTTCCTTCTGTTGGCACCACTCCAACCATGGCCTCCGGGCACTCCAAAGCTCTCTTGGACGTACTGTCGCAGGAGCAGACGAAGGACATCGGTGGCTCCGCTCCGGGCGCGCTCCAAAGCTCTCTTGGACGTACTCTCGCAGGAGCAGACGAAGGAGATCGCCGGCTCCCCCCCGGCCGCCCTCCGCCGCCACGACCACGAAGCCGGCGCGCGTGCGCGGGCGCAGCCGGCAGCGAGGAAGAGTAGTACACGGTAGGTCGCCACCGCTCTGGTCCCAGGAAGGCCACCGCTCCTCCACTCAGTCGACGCCAAGCTTGGTGGGATAAAAATCGGCGGCCGATTAGCCGCTTGACGGCGACGTGGAGGCGGAAATCTTCATAACCTTGTGCTCCGGAGGAGGAGGTTATCGAGGCGGATAAGGAGGAGGCAAAGGCAATGGCCGGCTTTCTCGGGTTCATGGCCGGACATGGTGGTCGGGGCCCGGCGATCGTTTAGATTAGGTTTACAGTAGGTTTTAGTACGGTTTGTGCGAAATATGTAATGAATTTCGTCCAGTTTATAGGAAAAGTTCTCGAAATGTAATGAATTTCATCCGGTCAATTTGAAATTTGCTTTGTTTGCACGAATTTCGTCCGGTTAGTTCATATAGTTGTCGAAAGGTATGCGGGCAGCATTGGATGGCATCCATCAGTGTCCTCGGACAGATGCCGGTGTAAATTTGAGGGCCAGCGCTGGAGATGCCCTAACTATCATGCTATAATCGCTAACAGTGCTCCATTATTTCGCAGGGAACAGTTATCCCTCGATCAAAATCAGATCCGCCGTGTTTCGCACTCCTCCCACGTAAGAGTGTAGACTCTTGCTTACATAAAAATGGAGCAAGTGGACGGCACTGTAGCACGTCATATCACTCAAACTAGCCCGCCTAACGCGCGGGAAAGCACCGCCCTCGTCATTTTGTTCTGGATTTCTATCAATCGATCGCACGAAAATGTTACGCTTTGCAAGTTCAAAAGGAAAAGGCGGCACACTTACAACTCGTACGCGTCGCGTTCACGTCGCACCCCCGACAGTCCGGCTCGCACGCCGCTCACCAGAGGGGACACGCGTTGTCTTGCATTTTCACTGACATGTGGGACTGCAATTGAATAAACCGTCGATAGCCGAAATCTAATCGCTCGGCGGGCGTCGGCTGAGAGGAGAGAGACGGGGGAGGGAGAAGAGATCGCCCGCCCGCCGTGCACGGACTCCAAGAAATATGTGGTGATAATGTGAGGTGGGCCATGCGGGAGTCCGCACCGCTTCCAAGCCCGCTTCTTACCGCCCTGGCCCACCAGAACCCCTCCCCCACCCCACCACCTCCCCGCGCGCGCTCCCCCCTCAGAGGCCAGCTGCCCGCATTCATAGCAAGTAGTACCAGTAAAATTCTGGGCTATAAAGGGCATGTACAATGGTTGATAAGATAGTCTTATCATAAGTCTTGCATGTAATTTAGAGATGACAAAAAAACATGTGTACAATGGATCATCTCTTAGCCTTATCTTCAATAACTAGTTATTCCTAAAAACATGGTGAAACATATTGTGCTAAGAGATCATCTCTTGTCTTCTCGACAAGCCCGCTTATGTGGAGGAGAGAGAGGCATTGACAAAGTCAAGGAGTGGGATCTGCAGGAGCCCGTCTCTACACGTGCTCCTAGGTATAAAAAACTAATTCTAAAAAAGAGGCATAAAAACAATTGTGTCTAAAAAAGAAAGGTAAAAAACATTTGAGAGGAAATAGATAGAGAGAGAGTGAGAAAAAGTTGTAACCTTATAGTCAACACTATGGTAGTATTACATGAGGAAGGAGGGAGTGGTGCACATGCCAAGTTCACTGGGCTGCCGTGTTTCACACTCCTCCGTCGTAACAGTGGAGACAATAGGTTTCATCAAAAATAAACAATGAATACTCGTTGCTCGTCCACTATATCGGAAAGAATACTTTCATTCGCCGACATGTGGGACGTCGACCATCCTGGTCCACCTGCCATGCACAAAATTATCCTGGTCCACCTGCCATGCACAAAGTTAGTCGGACGAAGGAACCATCATGACTTCGTTGAATTCCGCTTCTTCATGAAAACTTACTCTACCCGCAGTACTGCTACCACACGCGAAGACTGGACGGCACTGTACCACGTCATATCACTAAAACCCACTAGGCCAAACTAGCCCGCCTAGGATTTGTACTCCCTCCGTTTCAAAGTTAGTAGTACAAAGTTGACTCATCTATTTTGGAACGGAGGGACGTCTCTGTACTGCTATGATTTTGTGTTGTACGTCTCTGTACTTTTGCTACGATTTTCCTACCCTATGAACCAAATGAGGCCTGAATGTATCCGTGTCGACTATTGTCTGATCGATCGCTAAGCCTACAATTTTAGGAGCTTGGGCTATTGGCCGATCGACGACGGATCAGTATAAGCGTACCACGAGCTCATCAGCCCCAACATTTCTCTTCGGTGAGTGTTTTGCAAGTACTATAGCTCGCACAGTAGCTAGCCTACTAACACCAAGAATCATCAAATAAGCCCTGCTGATATGATAAACAGTTCAAACTTACATCTAAGCATGCCATATATTACATCAAAAGCTGGTGAGGATACATCTGTTTCCATAACTCGGAGAGGGTTCGCATGATTCACTATCAAACAAAAGTAGCAAGTACCGCCCACACAAGACAGTGCACTAGCCCTAAGATGGTTTGATAACACGCATCGTTCTGGTAATTAAACACAGGGCAATGCAAACTACCCTGAAGGATTAGCGCGACCAACTATTTCTTGTCATCGATCTCTCGGGCAATGACCACAGCACGGACAGCGGCATGGGAATCGATCTCTGGGGCGATGTCCACAGGACTGACCGCGACATCGGAATCGATCTCTGGGGCGATGTCCACAGGATGGACAGCGGCATCGGAATCGATCTCCGGGGCGATGCCAACAGGACGGACCGCGACATCGAAAACGATCTCTGGGGCGTTGTCCACAGGACGGGCCGCGACATCGGAATCATCAAGGACGTCCACCGGCACCTGCACAACCCTAACATATTAGCAAGCACATTGCAAATAATCAAAAACCACAACTTTCGGTAATAAGCCATTATTTTTTACCTTGTGCAGCTCACCGGGGGATCCCATCCCTCCGGGGGCCATCTCCTCGTCCTCGATGGGGGCCATCACCTTGCCAGGGGAATACTGCTTCTCAACGGCGACTATCTCCTCAAACTCGGCCTTGAGCCTCGCATAGGTGGCCATCAGAGTTTCTGGGGTAGGCACGGTGGGGCCCTTGCTGTTCTTCCAACTTTCTTTGAGGAGTTCGTCCGCCAACGTCGTCAACTCTTTGGCCAGTGCTTGTTTCTTGGAGTTCTTCGTCTCCATGGGTTGGCCCGCCAACATGGTCAACTCGTTGGTCGGTGCTCGCTTCCTGGAGATCGCTGTCTCCAGTGGGTTGTCCGCCGGCAACTCTTTGCCTAGTGCTCCAGGATCCATCAATGAACTGACAAACAAAAAGCAATCGAAAGGAAACCACAATCGCAATGAAAACGGGAAAAGAATAGGCTGTGAGAATCGGTCGGTGCTTCGCAAAAAGAAGATTCTTGGAATGAAAATATAGCAGCATCACTGATTCGCCCACCTTTCCTTCGTCGGTACAGAAGAAAAATGGCAGAAGTGAGTAGCCTGGAGTGAGGTTTTCTTCAAGAAAGGGGAGAAAGGGCTTCAACGAGCGTTCCAGTGAAATGATGGTTGCTTCGTCCAGTCCAACTTCGAGGCCACTTTACCACTGCTGGTAAAGGTGTGGGTTTTGTGATATGACGGGTCATGACGGCCACACCGGGGTGACCGGTGAGTTTCGACTGTAGCACCTCGCTGTGATTTGGTGGATGGCACGCGGGCCCGGATGCTTTGATGTCCCGCATGTAGATAGAGCGGCTAGTCATATAGGAGTGGTCAATATTGTGCACCGCGACCAAGGCGGAGAGGAAAACGAGAGAACTACGTAATTAATGCATGAGTTTAATTAGGGTAGTTTTGTAAAGTACGAGATACATTCCTCCAATCGCAAAATGCCTTGGTTGATGAGATTTGAGATTTGAGCCCTATAAACCGGAAGGGAGATTTGAGATTTGAGATACTGCACGCGGTGTAGTCTAGTCACTTGTTGGAATCTCTAGAAAGACTTATACCGCATGATTCTTTGCTTCTTCTTACTACTACGTACTACTTCGCCGACATGTGGGACAGCCAGCAGCATCCGGGTCGACGTAATACGTGTCATGCACCAGATTAGAGTGCGGAACGGAAGGGGGGCATCACCCCGGTCGTACCGCCTGGCCCTGTTTGGATACTCTAACTCAGTTAAAGGTTAGAGTTAGATTCTAATCCTGAACTAACCCTGAAGTAACTCTAGCGAAAGAGGTGTTTGGATGACAGGGTTAGATGGAGCGCGGATACGGCGAGGTGCCTTCATGGGCGGTGCGAGAGGGAGGGAGGGAGAGGACGAGAAGCTTCGAGGAAGTGGGGAGGGATCTGCTGCGGGGAGAGCGAGAGAAAAATGTGTTTTTTAGTGTCCCGAGAAGAACTAACCCAAATAAGCACCTCTTGGGTGGGTTAGATTTTTTTGGGTTAGTTGAGTTCAAACTAACCCAAACTAACTCTAACACATGGATCCAAACAGTAACCCAAACTAACCCTCCTGTTTGGATATTTTTGGGTTAGTTGAGTTCAAACTAACCCAAACTAACTCTAACACATGGATCCAAACAGTAACGCGCCGTCAAATCGCACAGCCCGACCTTTCCAGCAGTAAGTAAGTTGAATCCGCTACTCCCTCACCCTCCTCGCCTCTCTGTCAAACCGCCTACGCGAAAACTGCCGCGCGTACTGCCCGGGAAAAGCCCCGCCCTCAACTTTTAACTACGCGAAAATAGTTCGAGCTTGTTCGTTCTATATAAATACTAGTACTGTATGTTTATTCACCCGTGGGGTTGTTCAATGAATGGAGGGCCGGGGAGCACAAGTGAACAATACTACTACTAGTAGTAGTAAGTAGGAGTCGTACAGGTAGTCACCTTAAATAGAGAGTTTCTTTTCTTTAATGCCACATACACAAATTGAAATGCTTGTGTGGATGAGAAAAAGATAATCACTCCACTATATATGTACGGCAGGGGCCCTGAGTGCTTGCTTTACTAGGGTTTCTCTCTTTCATTCTCTCATTCCTCTCCAGATTATAAACAAGACATCGGTAGCGACATTTTCTCTCTGTTCACCGCTGGTCACAGATCCGGCCGGATCCCTTTGGCCGGTGTGTTGTAGAGGACTAAAGGTGCACCGTTCACGCGGGTCATCGCCGCCGAGGGAGGAAACCCACAGCTGCCGGAGGGCCCTGATCCTCTGCCCTGTGCCTTCTCTCTGACACAGCGCCGACTCGGGAGGTCCTCCGACCCTTCTTCCTCCCTGCCGTATTGTCCGCAGAATCCGACCTGCCGCCGCCGACATCCCGCGACCCTCAGGTTATTAAGTTCTTCGAAGCGGCCTTGCTCTACTGCCCCAGCTCCCCCCGTGTCTGCATGTGCATATTTTTCTACTCCCATCAGCTCTTCCAAAGCCACCTAAATTTTTAGTATTATTAGAGGTAAAGCTACTTCATGCATTCAAATCTAGGGCTTTGTTCAAACAACGAAGAAAGGGGGAAAGTTGTAGCATGAATCTAGGACTTGATTCAAAGAGGAAATAATATGGTGAAAGTAGTAGAGATCGGATACCCAACCGGTCTCTTGGTTGAAAAGGGAAACAATGGGAAAACGCAGTACAAACTGCAAAAGGAACAGATCTATTATTGGTTGAAAAAAGGATAGAAAGTGGCGGCTGGTGGACAAGTCAACAGAGTATGTCTAGGATTAGATTTGTTGCCCTCACATAGTAAAAGGTCTCCAGGATTAGAATTGCTGCCCTCACATAGTAAAAGGTCTCAGGATTAGATTTGCTGCCCTCACATAGTAAAAGGTCTCCAGGATTAGATTTGCTGCCCTCACATAGTAAAAGGTCTCCAGGATTAGATTTGCTGCCCTCACATAGTACAAGGTCTCCAGGATTAGGTTTGCTGCCCTCACATTGTTGGGGAACGTAGTAATTTCAAAAAATTTCCTACGCACACACATGATCATGGTGATGCATAGCAACGAGAGGGGAGAGTGTTGTCCACATACCCTTGTAGACCGAAAGCGGAAGCGTTAGCACAACGAGGTTGATGTAGTCGTACGTCTTCAGCACCGCACAAGTACCGATCAAGTACCGAACGTACGGCACCTCCGTGTTCAGCACACGTTCAGCTCGATGACGTCCCTCGAACTCCGATCCAGCCGAGCTTTGAGGGAGAGTTTCGTCAGCACGACGGCGTGGTGATGATGATGATGTTCTATCGATGCAGGGCTTCGCCTAAGCACCGCTATGATATTATCGAGGTGGATTATGGTGGAGGGGGGCACTGCACACAGCTAAGAATCCAAGAGATCAATTGTTGTGTCTAGAGGTCCCCTGCCCCCATATATAAAGAGCAAGGGGGAGAGGCGGCCGGCCAGGAGGAGGCGCGCCTGGAGGAGTCCTACTCCCACCGGGAGTAGGACTCCCTCCTTTCCTAGTGGAGTAGGAGAAGGGAGAGGAGAGGGGGGAGAGGAAGGAGGGGCGCCACGCCCCCCCTTTAGTCCAAATTCAGCGAGGGCCAGGGGGGTGCGCGCCAGCCCCTGGGCCTGGTTCCCTTCCCGTATGCGCCCATTAAGGCCCCTCCGGGTTCCAGGTAACCCCCCTGTACCCGGAAAAATTCCGATCACCCGAACATTTCCGTATATCCGAATATAGTCGTCCATTGATTCCAAAATCTTTACATCCGACCATTTCGAACTCCTCGTCATGTCCGTGATCTCCATCCGGGACTCCGAACTCCTTCGGTACATCAAAACCATAATCTCATATATAACCTCATCAAACTTTAAGCGTGGCGGACCCTACGGGTTCGAAACTATGTAGACATGACCGAGACACGTCTCGGTCAATAACCAATAGCGGAACCTAGATGCTCATATTGGCTGCTACATATTCTACGAAGATCTTATCGGTCAAACCGCATAACAACATACGTTGTTCCCTTTGTCATCGGTATGTTACTTGCCCGAGATTCGATCGTCGGTATCTCAATGCCTAGTTCAATCTCGTTACCGGCAAGTCTCTTTACTTATTCCGTAATACATCATCCCGCAACTAACTCATTAGTTACAATGCTTATAGTGATGTGCATTACTGAGTGGGCCCAGAGATTCCTCTCCGACAATCAGAGTGACAAATCCTAATCTCGAAATACGCCAACCCAACAAGTACCTTGGAGACACCTGTAGAGCACCTTTATAATCACCCAGTTACGTTGTGACGTTTGGTAGCACACAAAGTGTTCCTCCGGTAAACGGGAGTTGCATAATCTCATAGTCATAGGAATATGTATAAGTCATGAAGAAAGCAATAGCAGAATATTAAACGATCGTGTGCTAAGCTAACGGAATGGGTCAAGTCAATCACATCATTCTCCTAATGATGTGATCCTGTTAATCAAATGACAACTCATGTCAATGGCTAGGAAACATAACCATCTTTGATCAACGAGCTAGTCAAGTAGAGACATACTAGTGACACTCTGTTTGTCTATGTATTCACACAAGTATTATGTTTCCGTTAATACAATTCTAGCATGAATAATAAAAATTTATCATGATATAAGGAAATAATAATAACTTTATTATTGCCTCTAGGGCATATCTCCTTCAGTCTCCCCACTTGCACTAGAGTCAATAATCTAGATTACACAGTAAATGAGTTCTAACACCCAATGGAGCCTTCGGTGCTGATCATGTTTGCTCGTGGAAGAGGCTTAGTCAACGGGTCGTGCAACATTCAGATCCCATATGTAATTTTGCAATTTTCTATGATCTCCCACCTGGACTAGATCCCGGATGGAGTTGACAGCGTCTCTTGATGTGCTTGGTTCTCTGTTGTGAAATCTGGATTCGTTTGCCAAGGCAGATATACCACCAGTAGGTTGTCACAAATGATTTTCATTGGACCGATGCACTAGGTATGGACACCTAGAATCGGATATGAACTCCTTCATCTAGACTCCTTCATTTGCTGCTTCTGAAGCGGCTATGTACTCCGCTTCACACGTAGATCCCGCCACAACGCTTTGTTTAGAACTGCACCAATTGACAGCTCCACCGTTCAATGTAAACACGTATCCGGTTTGCGATTTAGAATCGTCCGGATCAGTGTCAAAGCTTGCATCGACGTAACCATTTACGACTAGCTCTTTGTCATCTCCATAAACGAGAAACATATCCTTAGTCCTTTTCAGGTATTTCAGGATGTTCTTGACCGCTGTCCAGTGATCCACTCCTGGATTACTTGGTACCTTCCCTGCTAAACTTTAGCAAGGCACACATCAGGTCTGGTACACAGCATTGCATACATGATAGAGCCTATGTCTGAAGAATAGGGAACATCTTTCATCTTCTCTCTATCTTCTGCAGTGGTCGGGCATTGAGTCTTACTCAACTTCACACCTTGTAATACATGCAAGAACCCTTTCTTTGCTTGATCCATTTTGAAGTTCTTCAAAACTTTGTCAAGGTATGTGCTTTGTGAAAGTCCAATTAAGCGTCTTGATCTATCTCTATAGATCTTGATGCCCAATATATAAGCAGCTTCACCGAGGTCCTTCATTGAAAAACTCTTATTCAAGTATCCCTTTATGCTATCCAGAAATTTATATCATTTCCAATTAGCAATATGTCATCCACATATAATATCAGAAATGCTACAGAGCTCCCACTCACTTTCTTGTAAATACAGGCTTCTCCAAAAGCCTGTATAAAACCAAATGCTTTGATCACACTATCAAAGCGTTTATTCCAACTCCGAGAGGCTTGCACCAGTCCATAAATGGATCGCTGGAGCTTGCACACTTTGTTAGCTCCTTTTGGATCGACAAAACCTTCCGGTTGCATCATATACAACTCTTCTTCCAGAAATCCATTCAGGAATGCAGTTTTGACATCCATTTGCCAAATTTCATAATCATAAAATGCGGCAATTGCTAACATGATTCTGGACAGACTTTAAGCATCGCCTACGAGGTGAGAAAACGTCTCATCGTAGTCAACACCGTTGAACTTGTCAGAAAACCCGTTTTGCCACAAGTCGAGCTTTTATAGTAGTAACGACTTACGTCAGCGTCCGTCTTCCTTCTTGAATATCCATTTATTTTCTATGGCTGCCAATCATCGGGGCAAGTCAACCAAAGGTCCACCTTTTGTTCTCATCACATGGATCCCATCTCAGATTCATGGCCTCAAGCCATTTTGTGAATCCTTGGGTCATCATTCGCTTCCTTCATTAGTTCATAGGGTTCGTCATGGTCCTAGTAAACATTGACCTCCAGGAACTGGAATTACCGTACCACTCTGGTGCGGAATTCTATTCTGGTTGATCCTACGAGGTTTGGTAGGTAAAACTTGGATCTGATGTTTACATGATCACATCATTAGCTTTCCTTCACTAATTCGGTGTAGGTGTCATAGGAACCTGGTTTCTGTGAATGAACTACTTTCCAATAAGGAGAGCAGGTACAGTTACCTCATCAAGTTCTACTTTCCTCCCACTCACTTGTTTCGAGAGAAACTCCTTCTCTAGAAAGGATCCAAATTTAGCAACAAAAGTCTTGCCTTCAGATCTGTGATAGAAGGTGTACCCAACAGTTTCTTTTGGGTATCCTATGAAGACACATTTCTCCGATTTGGGTTCGAGCTTATCAGGTTGTAGCTTTTTCACATAAGCATCGCAGCCCCAAACTTTAAGAAACGACAACTTTGGTTTCTTGCCAAACCACAGTTCAAAAGGCGTCGTCTCAACGGGTTTCGATGGTGCCCTATTTAACGTGAATGCAGCCGTCTCTAAAGCATAACCCCAAAATGATAGCGGTAAATCAGTAAGAGACATCATAGATCGCACCATATCTAGTAAAGTACGATTACGACGTTCGGACATACCATTACGCTGTGGTGTTCCGGGTGGCGTGAGTTGCGAAACTATTCTGCATTGTTTCAAATGAAGACCAAACTCGTAGCTCAAATATTCTCCTCCACGGTCAGATCGTAGAAACTTTATTTTCTTGTTACGATGATTTTCAACTTCACTCTGAAATTCTTTGAACTTTTCAAATGTTTCAGACTATGTTTCATTAAGTAGATATACCCATATCTGCTTAAATCATCTGTGAAGGTGAGAAAATAACGATACCCGCCGCGAGCCTCAATATTCATCGGACCACATACATCTGTATGTATGATTTCCAACAAATCTATTGCTCGCTCCATAGTTCCAGAGAATGGCGTTTTAGTCATCTTGCCCATGAGGCATGGTTCGCAAGTACCAAGTGATTCATAATCAAGTGGTTCCAAGAGTCCATCAGTATGGAGTTTCTTCATGCGCTTTACACCAATATGACCTAAACGGCAGTGCACAAATAAGTTGCACTATCATTATCAACTCTGCATCTTTTGGCTTCAATATTATGAATATGTGTATCACTACTATCGAGATTCAACAAAAATAGACCACGCTTCAAGGGTGCATGACCATAAAAGATATTACTCATATAAATAGAACAACCATTATTCTCTGATTTAAATGAATAACCGTCTCGCATCAAACAAGATCCAGATATAATGTTCATGCTCAACGCTGGCACCAAATAACAATTATTCAGGTCTAAAACTAATCCCGAAGTAGATGTAGAGGTAGCGTGCCGACGCAATCACATCGACTTTGGAACCATTTTCCCACGCGCATCGTCACCTCGTCCTTAGCCAATCTCTGCTTAATCTGTAGTCCATGTTTCGAGTTGCAAATATTAGCAATAGAACCAGTATCAAATACCCAGGTGCTACTGCAAGCATTAGTAAGGTACACATCAATAACATGTATATCGCATATACCATTGTTCACCTTGCCATCCTTCTTATCCGCCAAATACTTGGGGCAGTTCCGCTTCCAGTGACCAGTCTGTTTGCAGTAAGAAGCACTCAGTTCTCAAGCTTAGGTCCAGACTTGGGTTCTTCTCCTGAGCAGCAAGCTTGGTTTGCTGTTCTTCTTGAAGTTCCCCTTCTTCTTTCCTTTTCCCTTTTTCTTGAAACTGGTGGTCTTGTTGACCATCAACACTTGATGCTCCTTCTTGATTTCTACCTCCGCAGCCTTTAGCATTGCGAAGAGCTCGGGAATCGTCTTATCCATCCCTTGCATGTTATAGTTCATCATGAACCTCTTGTAGCTTGGTGGTAGTGATTGAAGAATTCTGTCAATGACGCTATCATCCGGAAGATTAACTCCCAGTTGAATCAAGTGATTGCTATACCCAGACATTCTGAGTATATGCTCACTGACAGAACTATTCTCCTCCATCTTACAGCTGTAGAACTTATTGGAGACTTCATATCTCTTAATCCGGGCATTTGCTTGAAATATTAACTTCAACTCCTGGAACGTCTCATATGCTCCATGACGTTCAAAACGTCGTTGAAGTCCCGGTTCTAAGCCGTAAAGCATGGCACACTGAACTATCGAGTAGTCATCAGCTTTGCTCTGCCAGATGTTCATAACATCTGGTGTTGCTCCTGCAGCAGGTCTGGCACCTAGTGGTGCTTCCAGGACGTAATTCTTCTGTGCAGCAATGAGGATAATCCTCAAGTTACGGACCCAGTCCGTGTAATTGCTACCATCATCTTTTCAACTTTTCTTTCTCAAGGAACCATTAAAATTCAAACGGAACAACATCACGCGGCCATCTATCTACAATCAACATAGACAAGCAAAATACTATCAGGTACTAAGTTCACGATAAATTTAAGTTCACTTAATCATATTACTTAAGAACTCCCACTTAGATAGACATCCCTATAATCCTCTAAGTGATCACGTGATCCAAATCAACTAAACCATGTCCGATCATCACGTGAGATGGAGTAGTTCAATGGTGAACATCACTATGTTGATCATATCTACTAATGATTCACGCTCGACCTTTCGGTCTCAGTGTTCTGAGGCCATATCTGCATATGCTAGGCTCGTCAAGTTTAACCTGAGTATTCTGCGTGTGCAACTGTTTTGCACCCGTTGTATTTGAACGTAGAGCCTATCACACCCGATCATCACGTGGTGTCTCAGCACGAAGAACTTTCGCAACGGTGCATACTCAGGGAGAACACTTATACCTTGATAATTTAGTGAGAGATCATCTTATAATGCTACTGTCAATCAAAGCAAGATAAGATGCATAAAAGATAAACATCACATGCAATCAATATAAGTGATATGATATGGCCATCATCATCTTGTGCTTGTGATCTCCATCTTCGAAGCACCGTCATGATCACCATCGTCACCGGCGCGAGACCTTAATCTCCATCGTAGCATCGTTGTCGTCTCGCCAACTTATGCTTCTACGACTATCGCTACCGCTTAGTGATAAAGTAAAGCATTACAGGGCGATTGCATTGCATACAATAAAGCGACAACCATATGGCTCCTGCCAGTTGCCGATAACTCGGTTCCAAAACATGATCATCTCATACAATAAAATATAGCATCATGCCTTGACCATATCACATCACAACATGCCCTGCAAAAACAAGTTAGACGTCCTCTACCTTGTTGTTGCAAGTTTTACGTGGCTGCTACGGGCTGAGCAAGAACCGTTCTTACCTATGCATCAAAACCACAACGATAGTTTGTCAAGTTAGTGCTGTTTTAACCTTCTCAAGGACCGGGCGTAGCCACACTCGGTTCAACTAAAGTTGGAGAAACTGACACCCGCCAGCCACCTGTGTGCAAAGCACGTCGGTAGAACCAGTCTCGCGTAAGCGTACGCGTAATGTCGGTCCGGGCCGCTTCATCCAACAATACTGCCGAACCAAAGTATGACATGCTGGTAAGCAGTATGACTTATATCGCCCACAACTTACTTGTGTTCTACTCGTGCATATAACATCTACGCATAAAACCAGGCTCGGATGCCACTGTTGGGGAACGAAGTAATTTCGAAAAATTTCCTACGCACACACAGGATCATGGTGATGCATAGCAAGAAGAGGGGAGAGTGTTGTCCACGTACCCTCATAGACCGAAATCGGAAGCGTTAGCACAACGCGGTTGATGTAGTCGTACGTCTTCACGATCCGACCAATCAAGTACCGAACATACGGCACCTCCGAGTTCAGCACACGTTTAGCTCGATGACGTCCCTCGAACTCTGATCCAGCCAAGATTTGAGGGAGAGTTTCGTCAGCACGACGGCGTGGTGACGATGATGATGTTCTACCGACGCAGGGCTTCGCCTAAGCACCGCTACGATATTATCGAGGTGGATTATGGTGAAGGGGGGCGCCGCACACGGCTAAGAGATCCAAGAGATCAATTGTTTTGTCTAGAGGTGGCCCACTGCCCCCGTATATAAAGGAGCAAGGGGGGAGAGGCGGACGGCCAGGAGGAGCGCGCCAGGAGGAGTCCTACTCCCACCGGGAGTAGGCCTCCCTCCTTTCCTAGTTGGAGTAGGAGAAGGGGGGAGGAGGGAGAGAGGAAGGAAAGGGGGGCGCCGCCCCCCTCCTTGTCCAATTCAGACTAGAGGGGAAGGGGCGCGCGACCTGCCCTGGCCGCCCCTCCTCTTCTCCACTAAGGCCCATGTTGGCCCATTAAA
Organism: Triticum aestivum; assembly: GCF_018294505.1. NCBI lineage: Eukaryota > Viridiplantae > Streptophyta > Magnoliopsida > Poales > Poaceae > Triticum > Triticum aestivum. The sequence continues at coordinate 169,756,297 of NC_057808.1, read as the reverse complement.
CCCCCGGGGGGGTTCCGGTAACCCCCCGGTACTCCGGTAAAATCCCAATTTCACCCGGAACATTTCCGATATCCAAATATAGGCTTCCAATATATCAATCTTTATGTATCGACCATTTTGAGACTCCTCGTCATGTCCGTGATCACATCCGGGACTCCGAAATATCTTCGGTACATCAAAACACATAAACTCATAATATAACCATCATCAAACTTTAAGCGTGCGGACCCTACGGGTTCGAGAACTATGTAGACATGACCGAGACATGTCTCCGGTCAATAACCAATAGCGGAACCTAGATGCTCATATTGGCTCCCACATATTCTACGAAGATCTTTATCGGTAAAACCGCATAACAACATACATTGTTCCCTTTGTCATCGGTATGTTACTTGCCCGAGATTCGATCGTCGGTATCTCAATACCTAGTTCAACCTCGTTACCGGCAAGTCTCTTTACTTGTTCCATAATACATCATCCCACAACTAACTCATTAGTTACAATGCTTGCAAGGCTTATAGTGATGTGCATTACCGAGTGGGCCCAGAGATACCTCTCCGACAATCGGAGTGACAAATCCTAATCTCGAAATACGCCAACCCAACAAGTACCTTTGGAGACACCTGTAGAGCACCTTTATAATCACCCAGTTACGTTGTGATGTTTGGTAGCACACAAAGTGTTCCTCCGGTAAACGGGAGTTGCATAATCTCATAGTCATAGGAACATGTATAAGTCATGAAGAAAGCAATAGCAGAATACTAAACGATCGTGTGCTAAGCTAACGGAATGGGTCAAGTCAATCACATCATTCTCCTAATGATGTGATCCTGTTAATCAGATGACAACTCATGTCAATGGCTAGGAAACATAACCATCTTTGATCAACGAGCTAGTCAAATAGAGGCATACTAGTGACACACTGTTTGTCTATGTATTCACACAAGTATTATGTTTCCGGTTAACACAATTATAGCATGAATAATAAACATTTATCATGATATAAGGAAATAAATAATAACTTTATTATTGCCTCTAGGGCATATTTCCTTCACACATAGTAAAAGGTCTCCAGGATTAGATTTCCTGCCCTCACATAGCATGAACAAACTTGGCATCACCACTTTATGCCTGCTTGTAGGTACATTGTGCTGATGCGTCCACTGTCGCATGTCCTTATACCAACCTTTTGTTGTTGTTAATGTAAGGGCGCATGTAAAATGAAGCGATCACACTGTTACCTTAGGGACATGTCTAAGCAGTGTTATTGTTAATCTAATGCCTCTAGTTATAAGATGCAATTAAACTGTGTTACAAATGGCACTCCTGCTGTTTTCCCCAGTATGATAAGTAAGTTGCTCCTTTACGCTGCTGAGTGTCCTGGTGTCCCCATGGTCCCATGCCCTTAAACCTACTCTTTAGCTGCTGTTGATTTACTGTATCTGGTAAACAAGCAATGCCACCATTAAAGTAATCCCATATTTGAGGAATCTCATTGTTGATCGTAATGCTTCTGGTAACATGAAGCATTGCTATTGTTTTAAAATTTCTACTGTCCTTGCATGATTGCCATGAACATAATTAAGATGCTTCTTTTCATTTCGTATATGTTCCGTATATTCTTATTGACCACAACTGTTTATTTTCTATCTTTTTGTGCAGATAGTGATATCCATTTCACCTTGTTGCTATTGTGACCTTTTGGTGAACTGCACAAAACACTTTTTTTTGGAATGAGTGTCTTGTGCAGTTCAACTAAAATGTCACGTTGGCAACATCTCTCAATTTTGGTGGAACTGCACAAAATGGTGATTGGAGTTTCCAAAATCTCCCTCAAGTTCTGCTGGTAATCTCGTGCAACATTTTATTAGCCTTTTCAAGATGAGCCGTCACTGTCACCACAATGGCACTTTATTTTAGTGGAACTGCACAAAAGGATAAGAAAATTATAGTTGCACCTTACATGAGCCGGACAGCCAACCTTAATGTTCCTCAATTTTAGTGCAACTACTAAAGAAGAACCTGCCAGCTCACGAGAGCAAGTACTTCTTGCTAGCTGAATGATGCAATCTTTGCTTCATTTCAGGTGAACTATAGAAAAAGGCGCATGAATTGAATCATGGACCTTGTCGGCGTTCTAGGAACGGGGGTCCACAGACTTGCCTGTCTGCGGCCCACGGCGTGGCTGAGCTAGCAGGCCTATACGGCCCATCTTCATCAACAAGGCACTCAAGACCCTCGCGAGGCGGACGACGCAAGACCTCCTCAGGAGCGGCCTCGCCAGGCAGGCTCACGAGGGGCGGAGAGATCAAGGCAAGGCAAACCTCGCGAGGTGCTCGTGACCTGAGTCGTGACGATTGAGACCAGGCGGGCGCCAGCGCGTGCAGCGTCCTCGTTTCCTCTTTGGTGCTAAGGCGGCCAGCGCAGGCGCGGAGTACCGAGGCATCAAGCAAAGGTTTCCATATCGGTGCACCGAGACCAAGACCAGCAGAACGGCAAGACGGAGGTCACCATGGAGCCCAAGACGGCGTCACCACCAGAGCCTTTTGCAGGCGAAGACCGCTTTTGTCAGGATAAGATGTACTAGTTGTCCCCTTTCAAATTGGATGTTGTTGGCTCCCTTCCCGCTCAATATTTGGGGAGAGGACCAGGGCCTATATAAGTAGAACTAGCCACCACAGTAGGGGGGAGAGGTGAATCTGATCTAGATCGAGCCCTTAGCCTCACACCGAGCACAAGAACACCTCAACCTCAGGAGGCTGTTCTCCCCCTTGTACTGTTCACCATCAGCCCAAGAGGCAATCCACCACCACCACACTGGAGTAGGGTATTACACCACAACGGTGGCCCGAACTAGTATAAATCTTGTGTATTTGTGTTTCGAGTTCGTCGAGTTCGTCCGCGAGATCTTAGCGAGCTAGGGCGTGGATCGGTAGGGAGGAAACCTTCGCGTGCACCCCAGTGTTCGAACCTTGAGGGTTTTTGCCGGAACCCGTGATCCGACATTTGGCACGCCAGGTAGGGGTGCACCGAAGCTTCCTTCCATCGCTCCGCGCCCCGATGCTCTGTCGCCTCCATGGCGGACGCTCGCCGCGCTCGTGCTGAGCGCCGGGCAGCCCTCGCCGCCCGCGTCGCTCAGACGGCTCCCGTTGGCGGCACCTTGTCGTTCCCCGTCGCCTGTCGCCAACGCCGCGACCGGCCCAGCGGGAACGAGCAGCAAGCATCCTCGCTGCACCCCTCGGTGCGGTGGGATGGCCGCACCGCCACTCCATCGCTGACCCCGGCCGGTTCTTTGTCCCATGCACGTCGCGCTCCCATGGACGCGCGGGCCGCGCTCCTCATGGCGCACGAGCTCCCGCGCTACCGCCCAGTCGACGACCTCTACGAGGACTGGCTCGACTGCATCGCCGAGCTCGTCTGCGCCGCAGGGGGCTCCCCTGCGCCGTCCCTCTCTCTGCCTCGCCCTCCGCCAGCCATGGGCAACGTGGCTCACGGAGCGCCTCCACCACCTCTGCATCAAGACGGCGCCCTGGCGCCAAGACGCGACCCACCGCGTCCAGCGCCCGCGCGTGAAGAGAGAAGCTGTCAAGAAGTCCCTCCGCCGCAAGAAAACGCTCCATCGCTCCTCGCACCACCGCGCCAGGACCGGCTGCTGAGGCAAGACCGCGCACCGCCTATAGCGGCAGTGCGCGGGCCCCATCAAGACCAAGCTCCACCCCAAGGCGGGCCCCGGTGACCACAGCCGGCTGCCGTGCCTTCACCCCCGAGCTGCGTAGCGTCGCCTGGCCGGGCAAGTTCAAGCCAGATCTGCCTCCTCGCTATGATGGCACCCCCGACCCCGCGAAGTTCTTGCAGCTCTACGAGCTGAGCATCGAAGCGGCCAACGGCAACGAGAAAGTCATGGCGAACTGGTTTCCCATGGCTCTCAAGGACGACGCCCGCTCCTGCCTCCTAAACCTGCCCCCAGGCTCGATCTCCTCCTGGGACGAGATGCACAACCGCTTCGTCGCCAACTTCTAGGGCACTCGCGACCGCCGGCCGGCTGCGGGTGACCTGCGCCGCGTCAAGCAACAACCAGGAGAGACCCTCCAGAAGTACATCCAGCGCTTCAACAACGTCCGCCTTAAGATCCCCAAGGTGACGGACGAGGCCATCATCTCCGCATTCTCTGATGGCGTCCGCGACGTCAAGATGAAGGAAGAGCTCGCTATCCACGAGGAGCTATGCATGTCTTTGGAGTTGTTCAACCTGGCGACCAAGTGCGCAAGAGCTGAGGAGGGGCGCCTCTCCCTCCTCGAGCTCCCAGCTGCAGATCCGGAGGAGAAGAAAGCCAAGGCCAAGGACGTGAAGCGCAAGGGAGCAGCCGTGCTTGCGGCGGAACCGGACACCAAGCGCGGCAGAGACCAGCCCGAGTCATCCAAGAGCAGCCGACCGTTCTGCGCCTTCCACAACCTGAATACCCACAACACCAGCGACTGTCAAGAGCTCAGAGCTATTCACGAAGGACGCTTCAGTCGACGCCCCGAGCGTGGAGACCGGTGCTATGGCCGAGGAGGAGGACGTGGCGGCGGACGCTGGGACGACCGTAGCCCACGCCAGGAGTGGCGCGACCAGCCTAGTGAGGACGGCTGGCAGGATCAGCCTTGCGAGGGCGCCTGGAGGGATCAGCCTCGTGAAGATCGTCCTCAAGGCAACGCTGGACTCCCTCCGCTGCCGCCACCGCCCAGAAGGAATGACGACCACCATCAAGACGAGGGGGCTGGGGGCTTCCAGGAGCCATGCGCTATCGCCTGCATCTTGGGCGGAGCCTAGGCCCCAGCCTCGCAGCGTATCTTCAAGCAGTTTGCTCGTGAAGTGAATGCAGTCCTCCCCAAGCTCGAGGCCACACGCCCGCTCAGATGGTCCCAGTGCCCCATCACGTTCAACTCGGCAGATCAGCTCAAGCGCGCAGCTACCACTGGCGCCCTCCCGATGCTTTGCTCCCCAGTCATCAGCAACGTGCAAGTTACCAAGACCCTCATCGACGGCGGCGTAGGGTTCAACGTCCTGTCTGTCGACATGTTCAACAACCTCCAAGTGCCATATGACCAGCTTCAGCCTACCAAGCCTTTCTCAGGAGTGACCGACAGTTCTACCAAACCGATAGGGCAGGTCCGCCTCCCTGTCACCTTCGGAGAATGCAAGAGCTACCGCACCGAGCTCATCGACTTAGACGTCGCGCACATCCGTCTGCCGTACAACGCCATCCTCGGGTATCCAGCCCTGGCCAAGTTCATGGCGGTGACCCATCATGGCTACAATGTCCCTAAGATGCCAGGAAGTGGCGGAAGCATCATGGTCCCGTGCGAAGAAAGAGATGAGGTATGCTCCCTCGAGCGTGCCTTCCAAGCCACAGCAACCGACGACCCCGACAGCAAGGATGAGGGCCCTCCTGAGGCCATCCCCAAGAAGAAGAAGCAGTTGCGCCGTGCAGGACCTCAGGAGGGTGGCGTCGCAGCTGGAGCCTCGTCAGGATCACCGCCCGCTCCAGGGGCGCCTCCCTCCATTGCATAGGAAGGCGCACCCGGCGCCCTCCTCGGGCAGGGCTCGGGGGCTCTCTTCCGGAGGGCCTCAGACCTTGCCCACATCACGAGGGAGGCGCTTGGGCACCACTTGGAGGCGTGCTTCACAGCACGTTTCCCTCGGGAGGACACAAGGCAAGGAGCGCCCACCGCTCAAGAGTTCATCACCAAGACCACTCAGGAATTACAAGACGCAAGGGCCATGCGCGGCGATCGCCGCTCACGAGGCACAGCTTCCCATCCAGGCGAGGATGTCGGGCTGCGCGTCTACATCGACGTCCCAGGGCTCAACAGGGCCGCTTCTCATGAGCTTTTCTGGCCTTCGCGTGTGGGACGCTGCAAGGGCCCACCTCACAGCTATGTTCACATGCCTTTTGGCCTGCCGAGCGTGTCATCCGCCTACTAGCGCAACTTGCGACGCATCCTGGCGGCTCAGGAGGCCAGGCACCACGCCATCCTGACGGAGATGGAGACGGTCCTCAAGGAACCACCTGAGCCCCCAAAGCTTCCTGAGGCTCAGGGCCCCGGTGGCTCGTGAGGAGAAATCCTTTCGCCGCGCACCTTCAGCTGCCCCAACTCTCCTTCATCAACAGAACCAGGTGACATTTTCCAAGTTCATTTAGCTGGGAGCGCCCCTCGGGCTGCATCATTCCTAGGCCGCACGGGTCCGTCCCTGTGGCATGTATCCCTTCTTATGTCTTTAGCTTACCTTGTTGGGGGCGCTCCTCGGGCCGCATCAACCCCAAGCCGCTCGGGCCTGACCAAGTGGCATGTATCTTCCTTGCGTTTACATAAGCCAGTATGATTTCCATGCTTAACCTACCTATGATTATTACCTGCTGGATCGCCACCCATCATGGGGGCCGCGCGCCGGCCATTTTTCTTTAGGACCCTTCGCCTGAGTAAGTTGAGCACGGCGTCTGTGCTCGGGCCCGTCCCTGCAGCATCGATAAATCCAATGGCTGAGCTCTGCCTGGCGGGCCGGCCCCGTTCACATCACCCCTGGGGCCGTTGGTGCTTGGCATTCTCACGCGATAACCTCAGGAGATTCGTTCGGTGCAGGTTGTCTGACCACCTCGTAGGACCAACACAGCGAAAAGGAACCAAGACTAGGCGCAACCCGCCTTGAGGTAGGGCCTCGTGAGTCCCATGCTGGCTCACGAGTGCCCAAATACACCTCGTCTAGCCCTGCCATGCAAGCCACATGTCAGGGCGGGGCTGTACACGCCCCGGGGGCTCTCCGCAGAGGGAGCCCCCCTCCCACGCACAAGTGGAAGCACCATGCTCCGCGCTGGCTGTCGACACTGCCGAGGAGCGGCTATGCCCGTGCACAAGCGGAAGCACTATGCTCCACGCTGGTGATAAACAACTGAGGGCGGCTTCACGGTCGTACCAACCTCAGGGAGCCCCAGAGCTCAGCGTCCGGCCTCACCGCAATGCCTCCCCTTGGGAGAGCCGCGCGAGGGGGCTGGGCACGGGGGCTGCGCTCGGGTCACGCCCAAGCATACGCCACCCAACCAGGTCTCCCGGACCTGGTCATCGCGTGCCCCTCCCGAGCCGGGCCTCGGCGAGGGCAAAGGTATGGAGATTGTTTGCACGTCAAGGGGAACTCCTGAGCATCGCGACTCAGGAGCCTAACTGGTCACGTAGCCCCTCACTCCTTGGTCCGTCCTGGTCTCCGGTCGGTCCAACGGCGGTTGAGGTATGCGCGGGGCCGGGCTCTGCCAACGTAGAACATTAACCTATCCTCGCGTGTCCTCCCTATAAGCTGTTTGCGCGTCAAGGGGGACTCCTGAGCATCGCGACTCAGGAGCCTAACTGGTCATGTAGCTCCTCACTCCTTGGTCCGTCCTGGTCTTCGGTTGGCCCAATGGCGGTTGAGGTATGCGCGGGGCCAGGCTCTGCCGACGCAGAACACAAAGCAAATAGGAAGAAATTGCAAAATCTCGAAGCAAATATTACAAGACATATCGTTCTCACGATATCAAACGAAAGTTTAACGCCTCCACGAGGCTTGATGCATGCTGCAGGAATGAAACAGGAAAGCAGCCGCAGGTCACCCCTAGACACCGCCATCGCCCGCACAAGGTGCTCCTCCCTTGGTAGCGTCGCCTTTACCTGCACCGCCAGCCGCAGGATCGGTGGCATCGCCGGTCGAGGGCGTGAGGACGAAGCCGCGGAACTTCTTCAGCAGGGCCTCCACCTGACCTTTCACGGCTGCGGCGGCAGCCGCACAATGTTCATCAGCTACAGGGTCTAGCAGCCCGTCGAGACGAGCATTGGGGTCACGAAGGTACAGATGGCTGAAGACACGCGTCAGCACAGCTGAAGAAAGGACACGAGCCTCCGCCTCAGCCATGGACCGATGCCCTCCACGACTTCCTCAAGCGCCTTCACCAAGTGGGGAAACAGCGGAGCAGAGCCATCCTCGTCGGCGGTTAGCGGCTTTTCCAGGCCCTTCTCGTACAGTGACTTCAGCGCCACGCTGGACCTCTTCTCAAGAAGCGAGAAGGCCATGCGGTCTTCGGCCAGGACCTTTGCCTTGGCGTCGAGATCGGCTTCCCTCGCCTTCGCCTTCTGCTCCAGCTCCTCCAGTCGGCTGCACTCCGCGGTCTACGCCTTCGCCAGCTCCCCCAGCTCGGCATCACGGCCCTTGATGGCGTCCTCCCGAGCCTTCATCTCCTTCTCCTTCGCTTCGCGGCCACGTGCTTCTTTTGCACGCTCGTCGCGCAGGCTCTTCAGCTCACCCTCCAGCTCTCGGCAGCGGTCGCGGGCGGCCTCGGCATCCGTCAGCGCCGCCTCGCGATCGGCCGCAGCTCTGGCGGTGGCCTGCTTCTCCTTCTCGGAGGCCGCCGCGGCTTGGCTCAGCGACGCTCGAACTGCCGAGTCAGAGTGAAGCCAGCCAGAGGCCAGCTCCAGGCGCCCGGCCACCAGGTGTGGGTCCATGCTCAGCAGATGTTCCCGCAGCTATGTCATCTCCGAAAGGGCGCACTCCAAGATGACAGAGGAAGCGGAAGGACCTGGGGCCCGAAGCGCAGCAGGAGGAGGGGGCGGCGTTGTCGTCACCAGAGCCTGGGAGGTCAAGAGCTCCTGAGCCTTTGGGACCTCATCAGCCGAGCCAAGCATCGACACTTCCGGAGCCAGCGGGGCCACGTGGGCTGACTCTTCCCGACGATGCTCCTCATGGCCTCGCGAGGGCGACCGGGCCGGGGAGGTGCGAGTGCTGTCGCCTTTCTTCTCCGTAGAAGGGGGCATGGCCGTAGCATCCTCCTTCCTTTTCTTCGTTGAAGACACCGGTCTGATCAATCAATGGCGAACGTCAGAAAATAGGAAGTACAAGCAAGAACAAGATGAAGCTCGAAGCACTTACTGATCCACCGCGACATAGTCCACTTTCCGCTTGGGGAGCCTGAAACCCGAAAGCTTCGGAGCCTGAGGAGTGGGCACACGGGCTCCGGAGGCAGAAGATGGCGAAGCAGAAGGGCCGTAGCCGGCTCCAGGCGGTGTCAAGTCGGAGGCAGCATCTCGAGAGACCAACGATGATCTACCCCTTGTCGGGATGAGGGGCAGCTCCCTCTCCTCCTGGCGGGCGTCGACCTCGGCGTCGTCTGGCAGAGCGCGGAGGATGTCGGCCTTGCTCAAGGGGGACTTCTCCCCATCTCCTCGGGGGTCTCCTCCGAGTCCTCCTCCCCTTCTTCCTCCCCGCGGGACTCGTCAGAAGACCTCCACCGGCTTCGGCGTTGCAGAGGCCCCAGTAAGCATCGGCGGCACCAGCCCGTGCGCATCAAAGGTCGGCCTGGAGGCCACGATTGGCTCCCAGTCCTTGCGGCGGAACAAAGGAACGAAGGCGCTCGGCGAATACTCCTGGTTGTCCCCAACCAGGAGGCGCAGGACAGCAGTTAGCTCATTGTCAGGCAGGCCCCCGGCCTCAGGCGAACCTTGTCTCCTTCATCTCCAAGCTTCCACAAAGGGCGCGCGGCGCACCTGAAGTGGAGCAACGCGCAGCGTCAGGAATTGCCTCGGGAGCATGGCCCCCGTCACTTTGGCCGCCTTCGCGTTGCCCGGCTTGAAGTCGGTCATCATCTGCTCCAACACCGGCGACGCCCGCTCGTCAGTGAGCTCTGCACGGGACCACCCCTTGTTAGACTGGGGCGCCTCCATCGGCAGTTCCAAGCGTGGATGGACGCACTTGGCACTCATCATGACCCATTTGGCCCTGAGGTTGTCGACCCTCTTCCCGGTGTTCGAGATTGAATTGGCCTTGCCGGACGCGATGAAATTGGCGCACCCGGAGATATGACCATCCCTAAGGCGAAGGAAGAAGAAGTGGCGCAGCAGAGCCATAGACGGCATCACGCCCAGATACGCCTCGCAATAGTAAGTGAGGATGGATAGGAGAAGGATGGATTGAGATGGAGATGCAGCGCCTGCAGCTCGAAGTGGTCGAGGACCTCATAGAAGAAGTCAGAGAAGGGGGGAACCAATCCTGCGGCGATGCTGCTCGTGAAGAAGGGAAAGAACGTGCTTCCCTCGGGCTCTGGCTCGACGGAGGTAGCCCGAAGCTCTATCTTCCCCCACTCGTTGCTCTCACCCGCCGTCAGCAAGCACGTGGAGGTGAGGCTCTTCTCCAAGACGTTGGGCACGTCGAGAGCAGGCTCGTACCAAGCCGGCGATGCAGAGAGCTTGACCTTGCGCGGCGCCATCGGTCGCTGGTGTGGGAGGAGATGGAGGCAGATCTGAGGATTTCGGAAGCAGGGCGCAAGGAAGGGGATCTGAGCAAGGCAAAGGGAAGCAATGAAGGCAAGCACTGTCTACGCCAGCCTTTTGTCAGGTCGGGCAGTTGCTGAGGCAGCGTGGGGAAGCGGAGATGCCCACGTCCAATCAACTGCCATGCGTCAACCAAGGTTGCAGGCTTTTGGGGCCCGCGGCGCTCCGCCCTTGACCTTTGGCTTCGTCTCGAAGCCAAGCCCGAGCACGCCTTGGGCCCGGGGGCTACTGTCGGCGTTCTAGGAACGGGGGTCCCCAGACTTGCCTGCCTGCGGCCCATGGCGTGGCTGAGCTAGCAGGCCTGTACGACCCATCTTCATCAACAAGGCACTCAAGACCCTCGTGAGGGGCCGAGCCTCGCGAGGCAGACGACGCAAGACCTCCTCAGGAGCGGCCTCACCAGGCAGGCTCACGAGGGGCGGAGAGATCAAGGCAAGGTAAACCTCGCGAGGTCCTCGTGACGTGAGCCGTGACGATCGAGACCAGGCGGGTGCCAGGCAGGCGCCAGCGCGCGCATCGTCCTCGTTTCCTCTTTGGTGCTAAGGGGGCAAGTGCAGGCGCGGAGTACCGATGCATCAAGAAAGGTTTCCATATCGGTGCAACGAGACCAAGACCAGCAGAACGGCAGGACGGAGGTCACCATGGAGCCCAAGACGGCGTCACCACCAGAGCCTTTTGCAGGCGAAGACCGCTTTTGTCAGGATAAGCTGTACTAGCTGTCCCCTTTCAAATTGGCCGTTGTTGGCTCCCTTCCCGCTCAATATTTGGGGAGAGGACCAGGGCCTATATAAGTAGAACTAGCCACCGCAGTAGGGGGAGAGGTGAATCTGATCTAGAGCCAGCCCTTAGCCTGACACCGAGCACAAGAACACCTCAACCTCAGGAGGCTGTTCTTCCCCTTGTACTGTCCATCATCAGCCCAAGAGGCAATCTACCACCACCACACTGGAGTAGGGTATTACACCACAACGGTGGCCCGAACCAGTATAAATCTTGTGTCTTTGTGTTCCGAGTTCGTCGAGTTCGTCCGTGAGATCTTAGCGAGCTAGGGCGTGGATCGGTAGGGAGGAAACCTTCGCGCACACCCTAGTGTTCGAACCTTGAGGGGTTTTGCCGGAACCCGTGATCCGACGGAACTCCAGGCAGGCCTCATCCGAGTGGAGCTGCAGGTTGAGTTCAAGGAGGCCACTATTAAAGTGAAATCATGCTCTTCTTGTTTGTGTTGTGCAAACAGGAATACTCAACTACAGATGTTGTGATGGTCAAGAGCATTCGCCAAGTTCTTCGATTGTATGACATGGCTAGCCAAGATGGATTTAATCCTGATATTCACTTTATCAAAAGGCTCTAATGGGTTGGTTCCGAATCTTGCAAGCTGGGAATCAATGAGATGTGTAGGCATCTGTGTTGTACTTATTATTTGAATCTTATTTGTTGGTTCTGAATCTTGCAAGCTGGGAATCAATGAGATGTGTAGGCATCTTTGTTGTACTTATTATTTGGATCTTATTTGTTGGTTCTGAATCTTGCAAGCTGGGAATCAATGAGATGTGTAGGCATCTTTGTTGTACTTATTATTTGGATCTTATTTGTTGGTTCTGAATCTTGCAAGCTGGGAAACACGGCATGATGATGCAGAGGACAACAACCATAACAAACAGTTCAAACTTGGTAGTATTATCTTTGTGAAAGTGCGACAAATGTGCTGATCGTGTGCGTCCTGAGAATAATAGTTCTAATTGTTGTGCATGTTGATCCCGTGGCACTGATAGAACGAGCCAATGCATTGCTTGTTTTAAGTATAAATTTCTATAAAAGCTAATTAAATTTAAGTAAAGTGACCACTAACTCCTATTATTACAGTACCAATACAGACCCGCTTGTGAACCGACGTGTGGCCGGAGTAGGTTTCTTAATGGAGGCGTTTGAATGCGCCGAGGGTGCATCTTCTGCCGGGCGTGCAGCGGACGAGGGAGGGGTAGTAACTGTTGTCACCTGTACACACTCAGTTTACTGTTGAATCCAGTTCCCCAAGAGCTGAAAACGAACTGCTACCACCGCCTACACACTCGTTCACTTGAAGAGGCTCCAATGGCGATCCGAGGGGTGAGCCTGCTGGATATGGACTTCAGCAAGGAGTTCCCCTTTGAGTTCGCCGTTCAGTCCTATGGCTGCACCAAGTTGAATGTGATGTACACCAATGATCCGGACTCGGTGAAGCTCTGCCTCGCCGAGTTCAAGTAGTACCTACAGGACGAGAAAGCACAAGGTTGCAGGACCAGACCTTGTGCCCATCCATTCATCTCCTGACAGGGACCAGCGAATCGCCGTCGCCCAGGTATGTGTGCGGGACGAGGTTCTCATCTACCACTTCTATAGGGCCATCAGAGGTTTTGGAGCATTCACCCATTTCATCGGCAGCGCCGACTGCACCTTCGCTACGGTGGAGAGATGGAAGAACGCGACGATTCGGCCATCTGGTGCAACAAGCTTGTCGACATCCAGAAGCAATACAAGATCATCAGCAACGAGCAGGAGAAGGACTCCATGGTTGACCTTGCTGAGACCATCATCGACCCCTGATACGCCAACATGAAAGAAGACAACGATACCAAGGACTTGAACATGTGGGAGGTACCTCTGAATCTAGCCTACATAACCTATGCGGCCAAGGACACATACGCATGCTACGACATGTACAGGCAGATCTTGGACATGGGGGCGTGTCTGCTTCCCCTAAACGACGAGTACACGGACAACCGCATCGTCATGATCAAGCGTGCCAGGAAGGTCTAGATGTTGTACTTTATCTGTTTATAAGCACCTTTATCATCTGAGTGTTTCATGCATTAGCCTATGTGTCATAATTATCTGTTTTGTCCAAAATATTTCTTTTAAGAACCCATTAACCTGTTTGCTTTTTTAGTGGCTATTTGCTTATGTATGTAACTAGTTCACTTGTCCGTTTAAAAAAACTAGTTCACTCGGCTGTCGTGCTTTGAATCTCCTTCCTCCCAACATATTCCCCTCCTCAGCTGGACCCAGCAGGTCTCGTACACAGACCTATGGGACCAACCACCTATCCATTTGTATTTCTTTATTTTGTTCAATCTTTCGTCCTCTTCCTATACAGCGGCTGGCCATCATAGCCTATGGCGTTGGCCAGGCCATCCCTCTACTACCACACATTGTCCTACGGCGGCAGCTCCACCGGCCCACCCTGCACCCGAAAAAGTCAACCCTCGTACTCCCCTCCGCCTGTGTCTTCCCCCACTACGGTTCATTCGGTCCGAGGTCTCGACGTCGTCCTCCGCCTTGGTGCTCTAGCCGCGGCGCCGCCGTCTGTCGTTCCCAACATGGTCAGCAAAACAAGAGGAATCGAGAGACAACTATTCATCGAGAGGCTGACAGTCCCTGGCCCACCAGGTCCATGGCCTAGGTTTTGTTGTTTAACATGCGCAGCCCACGACATGTTTCAACATTTTTTGGATCCAGCAGGTATCAATCGGCCTCTGGGCCTCCCAACCTAGCCTGTCTATAACATCAGCAACCCAAGTTCTGTTTGTTTTTTCAAGACGACGCACAGCTCAGTTCTATTTTTCGTTTTCATTAATCCTATATCTGAATTTTCTCCCACTTTCTTTTTCGATGTAAACTGAGTTTTCTCCCAGTACTTTTCCCTAGAACCAACTCAACTGTCCCACGTCTAGCCTAAAAAATAATAATACCCCACGTACTATTAACTCATCAAATTTAAATGATATTTTATTTCGTCAGTTGAAAGTTCTTACAAAATGATAATAATAATTGTTTATATATAACTTGGCAAGTTAACTCCTAGTGATTGCGTACATAAGCTTGCAAAGATTTTACTGACCAATGCAGTAATAGTCGTGCAATCATGTGTTTATGTTTTTATAACATTTCTCCATCTAGCCCAACATGATATTTTCACCCAGCCCAGCAAGTCCGCGGATTTCGAGAAAAATGCAAATGGGCTTTAAATTCTACCATATATATAAATGGGCTGCATAGATGCTACATCATTGTTTCACCCAACCCACCAAATGGACTAAAAAAACAACTGGACTGGCTGACATGTGGGCTAGTAGGTCGAAGCCTAAGAAGGCGTTGGATTTACATCCAACGGCCGGCATTCTTCTTCAATCTCTTGTCTTCTTCCCCCAGCGCTGCCGGGACCGCCTGCTCCAGCCTCCGACGTCCAGCGGCGTTGTTTTGCGCTCCTCAGCGAAACGCTACCCCGCCGACGGCCAGGCCATCCCTCCACTCCGCACCTCCTGTTATTCTCTGCCGAGTGTAGGCCCACCCCGCACCCGAACCAGTCAAGTTTCCCACTCCTCTCCGTCTGCGACTCCACTGTCGCGTCTTCCCCATCTCCGGGTCATTCCAGTCTAGGGCCTCGCCGTCGTCCACCGCCTCGGTGTGCTCGGCGCGGCGTGGTCAACATACGAGAGTCATCGGAAGAGGACTGTACGTGGAGAGCCTGACGGCTGGGACCCATGAGGTCCATGGTCGCACGCAAGGAAAGTTCCTCCTTATTACGCACTGTACGTGGACTGTACATGGGAAGGGCTTCTGTATTTCGTGAAAAAACGTTCCCCCCGCTGATAGGTCAGACCCACCAGCTATATCTTCGCACGGAAGGAAGTGCCTCTTTATTACAAACAAAAAATGAATACCCCCTACTAGCTGGGACCCACCATAGTGGGTGGCTGACTTGTGGGCCTACTAAGTTGACGGGGACGGAGGGCTTTGTCAACTTAGTCAATATGAACGATTCTAGCTCCAGTGACCGTATGATGTCCATCCAACGGCCATAGTGCTTCTTCAACCTCTGGTCTTCTTGCTCTAGCCGCCCAAAGCAGCGCCGGTCGTGCCGCGTGCTCTTGCCTCCCATGGCCGGCTGTGATGCCGCGGAGGCCTCACCGCCCCCTACTACTCCCATCACTGGCCAGGGCATCCCTCACTCACCCACACCCCTTGTTATTCTGCGGCGACGGCAGCCTCACGCCGCAGCCGAACCAGTGAACCCTCGTACTCCTCTCCGCGTGGGCATCCACTGCCGCGTCTTCCCCGGCTCTGCGTCATCCCCTTCCTAGGCCTCGCCGTCGTCCACCGCCTTGGTGCTCTCGGCGCGGCGTGGGCAATGTAGTCAACGACCGACTTCCATCGGAACAGTACTGTACGTGGAGAGGCTGACAGCTGGGTCCACGGCCGCAGCTGGGTCCACGACCACAACCCAGTTTTTTGTGATTTGCCAAGTAAGTCGCTTTGTCAGGCCTGTTGGGCTGCAAATCTTTTAAGACGAGGAGAGCTTCATTCGGCTGGCCGAGAAAATGGCCTATCAGTAATGAGAAATGGGTTGTACATTTTTAAAACACATCAAACCGGCAATTAGTTTCAAATTTCTTTTTTTCATTTCGAGATTTTAAATTGCATTGATTTTTATGCGTGGACAATTTGTTGGATTTTATATTGATATATATTTATTTTTAAAATCAGTTTGAACGTGACTCGAAATTTTGGGATTAAAAACAGTTCAGACCGCACCGAAATATGCAAAATTTCGTATAATTTTTTAACCGTGGCCACAATATGGGCTGTAATGCTAACAAAAAGAATATGGGCTCCAAAAAAACCTTAAGAATTAGCAATTGGGCTGTAAATTATTAGAAATAATGGTAGATGGGTTGTATGATGTTTTCTACAGATTTGAGGCTTTTCTGAAAAAAAGGTTGACGCACAAGCAGTGACTGTTGGATGTCCATCCAACGGCCCTCGTGCTTCTTCAATCTCTGCTCTTCCTGCTCCAGCCGCTCAAACAAGCGCCGACAGGACTGCCTGCTCCCTCCTCCCCGCGGCCGGCTATGCTGCCGTGCAGGCCTCACCGCCCCACCATACTCCCATCGCTGGCCTAGCCATCCCTGTACTCACCCACACCTGCTGTTATTCTCCGGCGACGGCAGACGAACCAGTAAACCCTCGTACAGTCGTACTCCCCTCAATGTGGGAAACAACTGCCGAGTCTTCCCTGCCTCTGTGTTGTTCCCTTCCAAGGCCTCGCCGTCGTCCACCGCCCTGGTGCTCTCGGTGCGGCCTGGTCAACATGGTCAATGACCGACATGCATCTGAAGTGGACTGTATGTGGAGAGGCTGATAGCTGGGTCCACGGCCGCACGCAAGGAAATGCCTCCTTATTACGTGCAAAATAATGATTCCTCCACCTGACATCTGGGACCCACCGAAAGGGCCTTTGTATTTCGCCAATAAAACGTTACCGCCGCTGACAGCTCGGACCCACCAGCTATATCTTCGCACGCAAGGAAGTGCCTCCTTATTACGCACAAAAAAAATGAATACTCCCCTGCTAGCTGGGACCCAGTATAGTGGGAGGCTGACTTGTGGGCCTACTAAGTTGACGGGGACGGAGGGCTTTGTCAACTTAGTCAATATGCACGATTATAGCTCCAGTGACCGTACGATGTCCATCCAACGGCCGTAGTGCTTCTTCAACCTCTGGTCTTCTTGCTCCAGCCGCCCAAACCAGCGCCGGTCGTGCCTCGTGCTCCTGCCTCCCGTGGCCGGCTGCGATGCCGCGGAGGCCTCACCACCCCCTACTACTCCCACCGCTGGCCAGGCCATCCCTCTACTCACCCACACCCCCTGTTATTTTGCGGCGACGGCAGCCTCACACTGCAGCGAACCAGTGAACCCTCGTACTCCTCTACGCGTGGGCATCCACTGCCGCGTCTTCCCTGGCTCCGCGTCATCCCCTTCCTAGGCCTCGCCGTTGTCTACCGCCCTGGTGCTCTCGGCGTGGTGTGGTCAACATGGTCAAGGAACGGCTTCCATCGGACGTGGACTGTACGTAGGCCTGGGCGTTCGGTTAGACCGACCAAATCGGTTCAGTGTCTCGGGTTTTTTCGAATTTCGGTTTTCAGATTTTCCTGACCGATCGGTCTGCAGAGAAATCAAAGACCGAGAGTTTGGTCCATCAATAAATCAGTTCGGTCCACCGTTCTAACCGAAGTGACCTGGTGTTTTGGGGGAGGAAGAAATCGTGAGCCAAAGCTTGACAAGGAAATATGAACTGACCAAATCAATCGTAAGAGTAAATGATGCATCGTCGGAACTCGGAAGCGGGCGGCCTGCCGTGAAGCAACGATGGACGCGAGCACACAACCGAAGAGTGATGGACGTTGTTGTCCACGGTTGAGCGAGATCCATGGGTGCCGCCGGCCACCACCGCGTAGGACCCATCAGCGCAGGCCTGCAGCTGGCCGCCACCGTGCAGGACCCATCAGCGCATGTGCGCAGCTGGCCGCAGCGCAGGTGAGTTGAGAAAATGGAGGCGGTGGCGTGCGATTTGCATGTGGGAAGCCTCGAGCATATCCAGGAAACAGGATAAGGTTTGGGGTTGCGTTTGTGGCTGAGAAAAAAGGGTGGAAAAAGGCTTCGTGTAGTTGCTGCATTAACATGGATGGGCCATTGGGCTTAATTAGCTGGGATTAATACAATGTATTTTCGGTTAGTTCAGGAATTCGGTCAGCAGGCTACAACGACCGAACTCACC
>NC_057808.1:169420162-169437957 GCF_018294505.1 Triticum aestivum | reverse complement strand
AGCAAGCGCGAACGGGGGGAGGCCGCGGTGGAGGCGGGGCGCGTGCGCAGCCGCGGGGCGCGGTGAGCGTGCCAAGGGGGAAGAAGGGAGCGGCCGGGGCAGCGGCGATGCGGCGCGTTGAGGGAGAGAGGAGGAGAAGGAGGGGCGCGGCTCACGGAGGGCGTAGGGATCATGGCAGCGGTGCGCGAGGTGGATGTCGGGGACGACGGCGGAGAGGAGAAGCAGGCCGGCGGGGGAGCGCTCCGGGCGACGGCGGCGTCCTGGCGCGGGGGCAGCGACCTCTGTCACATCCCTAGCTTCTCGTATTGCACTAGGCTAGCTTCATGTGTGCATCATGTTTGAATTTTGCAGAAACTTGAAATGGGGAGGACAGAACCCCCAGCACCCCCCTGAAACCAAGTAGGGTTTACTAAAATTGGTTTCAATGAACCCAAAATGCCCTTCACAAAATGTTATCATTTCTGGATTGGGCTAAAACCCCTGGCAAAAATGGTGCACACTTTTCTAGGACATTCTGGATTTTTGAATTAAATCATAAGTATTTGAATTTGGACATTTAAATTCTATAAAATATTTTAATTGTCCAAATAATCTTGAAAGCATTTGAGGGCTGTTGGAAATAGCTTCAAAAGTGCCCACAATTATTTTCAGGATCTTACAAAATGAATTAGTATTTTTACTAATTCAAAACAGAGAAATAAAATAGAAAAACAGAAACAATTAAGTAAGAGAGAGAGAGAGAAGGCCACTGGGCCCCTCACCTGGACTCACCTGGCGCCCCACCACGGCCTAGGAGCTGGCCCAGCCCACCAGAGCCGCCACCGTCTCCCACCTCGCGCCAGAAGGACGCCAGAGGGACGCCGGGCGTGTGGTCGCCGCGCGCGAGGCCACCTCCTGCTTCCGCCGCTTCTGGACGCCTCCACGAGTGCCACGGCACCTCCCCGACCCCCTCTCACTTCTCCCTCGCACTCTGGACCCCTCCTCCTCCTCTGCTCTCCCTTCCTCTCGTCACCGAACGCACCTGAGAGCGCCGCTCGCCGTAGCCATGACCACCGGCCACCCCTTGTCCCGTGATCGTGCCCAGCAGCTCCGCAATCGGGCACCACATCCCCAAGCCGAAGGAAACGAGCCAGAGGACTTTGCTTCGTTGCCAACGTCCTCGTCTTCACCGCCGGCGCCCGGAGATCGTCTCCGTCGATTCGTCGATTTCCGTCTGTCCCCGAGGCCGCTGACCTTCTCTACCGCATCTTTGTGAGCTCCTACACCTTCCCCCGTGCTCACCCCCTCTGTTCCCGCTCTCTAACCACATCCCCGCCATGGCCGAGCACTCGCTGCCGCCGCCGCGAAGCTCGCCGCTGCTAGCTGCCCCGCCCGACCAACCCAAGCATGGAGTCGTGCTCCGGGTTTCTCCAGGAACCCGTAGCGCGCCTTAGGTCGCCCGCTCGTGCACCGTGGCCCTCGCACCCGTGCAAGCCGCAGCTGCGCCACCGCGGAACTCGACGCCGTCGACGTTCCCGGCCACCCTAGCATCGCCTGAGGCCACCAAGCTACGCGCCCCCTTGCTCCGGTTCCAACGCGCCCAGCCACGCGAGCTCTCATCGCCGGAGATGGCCAGACGAGGAGCGCCGCCGCGTCCTGATTAGCACCGGCGGCTAAACTCCGTCTAGGTGACGTGGCAGATTAGGTTTGCCACTAACCCCGTGGTTAGTTTAACCCAGTGACACTGACACCGGGCCCCACGACGGGTCAAAGCTGAGTCAACGCGGGGTTAACCGGAGTTCAACACTGTCTCAATGACATGCGGGTCCCACCGTCAGGTTTGACCGTGGTTGACTGCTGACGTCGCTATGACACACTGCTGACGTCATAAATACATTTGCTGGGATTTTCTTATTTAGTAATAAATCTGAAAATTCCAGAAAATGTTTAAACTTCAAAAATCCATAGAAATTAATCTATAACTCCAAATGAAATGATTTATATATGAAAAATTATCAGAAAAATCCAAAGAATCTGTTTATGGCATCCCCATGCATGTTTGAACAACTTACAGCCACTGTATATGACAATTTGAATAAATGGCATCTGAAATGTCTTATATGGAGTTTGAATTTGAACCTAAGGTTCAAACCAACTCCATTTAATATGTTGCTAGTTGCATTAGCTCAAAACACATTCATATTGCCATGTCATAGCATGCATCATATTGTGCATTGCATTGATCGTGTTTCTTCTCTGTTTGCCGGTATTGTCCCCTCAGTAGACGTTGCTTCAACGATGCGATCGATGACACCGATGAAGAGTTATACTATCTTCGGAAGTGTCAGGCAAGAAAACCCCCCTTGTTCATTCCGATACAATCCCACTCTCTCGCTCCTGCTCTCTTTTACTGCATTAGGACAACAACGATTCATCTGTTACTTGCTGCGGTAGCTGAACCCCTTATCCTCTGCATGACCTGTCATTGCCACAGTAAATAGATGAAACCCACTAGCATGAGTAGGAGTTGTTTGAGCCCTAATGTGCCTACTCATTCATGCTTGAATGTCATGCCTGCTACTGCTTAGAGTTGAGTCAAGTCTGATTCATCGGGGATGAATTGGAATGTGGTGAACATGTCCTACTGTTGAGAGCTAAGTGTGTGAACACGGTTTGGTAAAGGTAGCGGTGAGAGGCCATGTAGGAGTACATGGTGGGTTATCTCATTGAAGCCGTCCTCAGGAACTGAGTTCTGTGTTTGTGATCCATGAACAGTTACTACCACGCATTGGAATGCTTAAGTGCCCCTCTCGACTTATTAATCAACCTGATCTCTGTCCAGGAGTTGCAACTAGTTTCTGGTGTTTGTAGGTAGTGTTAGTAGTCTACCAAGTGGCACCGGTACAGGTGGGCTTGGGACAGACTAGGCACACGTGGCCTGGTGTACCGAGTGGCACCCGGATGGTGGGCTCGGGAACCCTGCACACATCGTTTGGGGCCGTGAGCGACACCCCGGCCGGATCTCCTTGCGGATGGAACCCGAATAGGCGATAAACCTGGACGAGAGACTTGTGTGGTTAGTCAGGTCGTGGCCGACTCCCTCGCCAGGCTTCCGCTTGAAGGTTGCCGAGGTACACGAGGTGTACATGGTGGTAAGTGGCGAGAGCGTGTGTGACGAAGTACACCCCTGCAGGGTTAATATGATCTATTCGAATAGCCATGTCCGCGGAAAAGGACTTCTGGGTTGCCTGTACAGTTCATAGACAAGTGAAAGTGGATACTCTAAAATGCGCAAGATAAGCGTGAGTGCTATGGATGGCATTCTCATAGGGAGACGGGAGCGGATCCATAGTGGTGTATTGATATGGTGAATATGTGGACTCGTGTGCGCCACCTCCAAAGAGTTGCTTGCAGTCGTAGTTCAGGTTAGCCACTGAGTCAAAGCTGGCTTGCTGC
The DNA here is from genome assembly GCF_018294505.1 of Triticum aestivum. Lineage (NCBI taxonomy): Eukaryota > Viridiplantae > Streptophyta > Magnoliopsida > Poales > Poaceae > Triticum > Triticum aestivum. The sequence goes on along the minus strand of NC_057808.1, from coordinate 169,434,522 downwards.
AGTTAAACTCCACCACCCCCTTTGTTGATACCGATGCATATGTAGCTAGTTCTGATGTAAGTCTTGCTGGGTACATTTGTACTCACGTTTGCCTATTTTATGTTTTGCAGAGAGACGTCAGTCTCGCTAGTAGTTCCGTGTGGACTTCGACGTTTAGCTTGATACCTCAGCTACGATCTTGTGCCCTCGGCAGGATCTGGTAGATAGTCAGGCTTCTCAGCCTTTTTCATTTGTAGATGTCTGTACTCAGACATGTTAAGCTTCCGCATGTGTTTTGACTTGTATGCTCTGAATGTTGGGTCATGAGACCCATGTTTGTAATATCTGGCTCTTCGGAGCCTAATGAATAAATACTCTGAGTCGTAGAGTCTTGTTGTGATGCCATGTTGTATTTGCACATATCGAGCATATTGTGTGTATGATTGAAATGCTTGGTATGTGTGGGATCCGACAATCTAGTTGTCTATCCTGAGCAGCCTCTCTTATGGGGAAATGTAGTCTAGTGCCTCCTTGAGCCATAGTAGTCCGCTACAGCCCGGTTCACCGGAGTCCTGCTAGCCCAGCACTACTGCTCTGGACACTTGACTAGCCGGCATGTGTTTCATATCGTTCCTGTGTCTGTCCCTTCGGGGAAATGTCACGCGGTGACATCCGGAGTCCTGCCTAGCCTGCTACAGCCCGGGCCCCCGGAGTCCTGTTAGCCCAGTGCTACAGCCCGGATTCGCACGCTGCTGACCGACACGTTCGATGTTGATTCATGTATGCCTGTCCCCATACGTTAGTGCCGCTTTGGGTTCACGACTAGCCATGTCGGTCCGGGTTCTCTGTCATATGGATGCTAGCGACATTGTCATATACGTTAGCCAAAAGGCGCAAACGGTCCGGGGCCACGGTAAGGCGACACCCGTGGGAGTACCGTGCGTGAGGCCGCAAAGTGATATGAGGTGTTACAGGCTAGATCGGTGTGACTTGGAATCGGGGTCCCGACAGCTTTGGTATCAGAGCCTGACTGCCTGTAGGTTTATGAAGCCAAACCGGTCGAAGTTGAGTCTAGAAATGCTTTAGTTATATAAGGGAATTGATTGTGGAAGGGAACGTCAGGCTCTTTTTACTCCTTTACCTTATGTCCTCTGATCTGAGTCACCCTCTTCTCTTCTACGGGGATTAAGAACTAGGCTTCTCATCTTTCTATCAGGATCACGTGTTACTAATCCGTAGACTCGTAGGATTGTTGGTCTCAAGCCTCAGTTCAGTTTCTACAACTACAGTGTGTTGTTAGTTGGACTTGGAACCTTGATATGATGTTGTTAAGTGACTATGCAAATCCTTGTGAATGTCTCAAATCCTTTCTGAGCATTTACAGTCGTTATGCTGTCCGAGTCATCCCAGGTTTCTAAATAGTCCGATGCATTTGCAAATCCCTTATTCTCGTTCCCGAGGTTCCTTTGGGCCAAATTAATCACACTAATCGTCGAGTTGAGGTACTTCGTTGCCTCGGCATATATGTTGAAGCCATTATTATGACCCTAGGTGTCTTAGAGAACCACCTAGTAATATGGCCATGTTTTGTGTTCCCGGTGTGATGACTCTGGCCATCTTTCTCGAAAGCATCCCGTGATGCCATTTAGTAGTAGGTATTCTACTCCTGGGTTCATGGCCCGAGATTCACTCCACTTACCCCGTGTTGATAGTGTTGCTCGTTCCTTTAGGTTATTAGTAACCTTTGCATTAGTCCTCGAGGTCCGTGGTATTTCCTTCTTCCAAATACCATGAACCATTATGGCAGAATTTCTTTGAACCAAAAGATCACAACCAGAGTGCTCTTGACGAGTTCTCCATTCTGCATTGTGAATCTGCCAGTCCTACCTTTCTGCATGGATTATCTGGAAGAAATATGTTGGATTTGTTCGACATACTAATTCGTGCATCCACAACTCAGAAAAACATATGCTCCTTTAGATTGTCCCTCTTTAGTTATTTTCTGACCTTCGTCTATCAATTGATAGTTAGGACTAGTTGTGCATCTGTGTTATCGATGCCTATTATTCTTGTGGTCCGTCAAGCCATTCTATTCCGGAATGACTAGGAGAAACAAACTCCAGTACCTCATCCATTTCGAGGATTGGGTCAAAGTAGTTGTACTCCGCAGCTCAAATTGCCAATCTAGCCTTTGATCTGTTCTACCTTGGAATGTCACCCTCTTTCATATCAAGAATGACGTGAGAATTGCACAATCTCTCATGAATTCTTGATGTAGTGATACTTCTCGCCATCATTATTCATTCCTCGGTCCCGTGTTGTCACAACCGGAATACCGACAAGTGAATCGTGATGCGTGAAATCAATACTCTGAGCAACTCGTTGCTTGGTAGTTAATGGCAATACCCTCATTCTTAGCGTGTTGGTTGTTCAATCATCATCCCGAGATTGATCATGTTACCTAGTCCAGTTTTCCTGGTGCACTGTTCAGTCAACGAGTTAGGATTGTATCAATTCCTCGCTCCTTTTGATCACATCGTCTTGCCCTGAAAAGCAAGATTGTTCCCGAGCTTAGTAACATATCGGTGGTTCGTGATTTTCTGATTATCTTCTCGGAAGTATCACCAGGTTGTTTCCTGACTGTTATGTTGAGCTCGTGATCAAGTTGGTTTCTTGTAAATCACCCTTCTCCCAGAATCCGTGTTGGATACCCTGAACTGGTTGGTTAAGCTAAACAATAACTTGGAGAGTTGGAAGATAAAAGCTTGCCTGACTTAGTTCTTTCCAAAGGATATCTCTTGTGTGTGTTTGTTGTAGAAAGATGATTTCTTCATCAATTGGTCCTCGTGATCAATTAATGGACCTATCATCTTAACCAAACCTTGATTTGAGTATGGGCTATCGTCAAATCAAATCAGAACCAATGGTGTTCGTAATGTTGTATTGCTCGTGGTTGATCTCTCGAGCATACACCATTACATCTTTTGGTCTGACCAATGCTATCACCGTGTTCACATGATGGTGGAAGTCTAGTGATATGGAAATTCTGATGAGTTGCTATTGAGCCCATCAACAACATTTTGTCTCCTCCCTGATTCATGTTGAACATCCAGCTAGTGTTGGAAACTTTTGAAAGCATTTTCTTCGTGCTAGCTCATGAAGTATATGTTTGGATGAAAGTAGTGACTTCCTGTAATTCACGTGCATTTGATGTAAGTTGCCGCCGTGGATTCGAGAAAGCTTGTTTTTGTTTCCTCTGGTACCATCCCAAGTCAATTATGCATGTGCGAATGTATTCTATGGTTTGATAGATTAATTACCTCCATTCCATATGTGTTCCTAGCACACCAAGCCACTGATTGATTTGTTCAAGGAAAAGGAGTTGTTGTGCAAATCCTAGGTCATGCACAAGACTTCGTTACCCTAGATGATGGTTCCCCACCTGAACTCGGTAGTGTTTTATCATAAGACTACTATGTGGTCATGCTTGTCTGGGACAGCGTGTTCACATGTGTTTGTAGCAGAACCAGCACATGTTTTGGAGCTTGCTATCGTAGTTCATCCCCTGAGAATCTCGCAACGTCATCTCGTCGATTTGTGTTGCAAACCTTCATTTTTCTTCCTAGACTTGACGAGTCTGGAATATTCTGACACCAACCAGATCTGAATCTCAGGCAGATGTGACGGTTGGAACTTTTCCAAGATTATGATGTGGGTCCCGACAAGGTTGATGTTCTGGCCGACACACCTAGCCGGAAGATCTATCATTGTAGCATCTTGATTGAGCTATTTGACCATCTTCTCCATGAGGATTCCGTGTGACTTATTCTAAAGTTGTTCCTTATGGATCCTTTGTGCTCCCGAAGTCAGACCTTACTTGATGGCCATGATGATGCTTTTAAGCATGATCGTGGTACCTAGAACGTCAAGGAGAATATTAGAAGCGGAGTGCTAAATGTCTCTCGGTTGATCCTCCAGATTTTGTTTTCTTGGCTTCGCTAAGGTGAAATCTGAGAAAGTGTTGTCCTCCTTTGCACCTGCATCCTCCATCACCGTTCATCATGGTAGTAGGATGTGTTGCCAGGGTCCTCGGCACGGATGTTGGTAAAACCTTGATGAATATGGAAATGCTCAAGTTCTTGAAAGCTCGCTCAGTCACTAGGTTATATCCTTGGTATCAACGGGAATGTGCCTTCCGCTTGCCGAGTTGCTCCGTAACCATAGTTTCCTTTCCGATCTGAGTAAGCCATTTCTCTGAACTCCTTCAAATGATCGTTTGCGATTTTCCTTGGGCTGGTATAAAGAGTTTCAATGATCTATGTATCAAAAGTAATTCTTTTTGCCACTTAAGGGAATATTTCTACGAGCCACCTTCCCTAAGGTGCCCCGTTATGGAGTCATGGCAATTATCTCCTCGCTACTTTGAAACCATGCACCATCTTATTCAGCATGGAATTGTGATTATCAACTTAAATCTTCGTTCTCTGTTTCACTTCATCCCTCTCTCGATGTATGTGTTGAGTCTCAGCTCAAGAGATACTCAACGTCGCATTCCGTGAGTTGATCGTGAGTTGCTCGATCTTTAAGGAGATCGATTTCTATAGAGTTTCCCTTGTCGTCATCGTGTCGGATGAAGATCTCGAAAGCAAAGACGTCACCGTTAATTGAAGCAACGGATCAACATCTTCGCGAAGAGTAATTGGATCATGAAGATCGTGTTAGCTTTGTGACCCCTCTGTCTTCTTACCTCACGTCTTGAATCTCTGGACGAGATTCTTGTTTAGTGGGGGCGAGTTGTCACATCCCTAGCTTCTCGTATTGCACTAGGCTAGCTTCATGTGTGCATCATGTTTGAATTTTGCAGAAACTTGAAATGGGGATGACAGAACCCCCAGCACCCCCCTCAAACCAACTAGGGTTTACTAAAATTGGTTTCAATGAACCCAAAATGCCCTTCACAAAATGTTCATCATTTCTGGATTGGGCTAAAACCCCTGGCAAAAATGGTGCACACTTTTCTAGGACATTCTAGATTTTTGAATTAAATCATAAGTATTTGAATTTGGACATTTAAATTCTATAAAATATTTTAAATGTCCAAATAATCTTGAAAGCATTTGAGGGCTGTTGGAAATAGCTTCAAAAGTGCCCACAATTATTTTCAGGATCTTACAAAATGAATTAGTATTTTTACTAATTCAAAACAGAGAAATAAAATAGAAAAACATAAACAATTAAGTAAGAGAGAGAGAAGGCCACTGGGCCCCTCACCTGGACTCACCTGGCGCCCCACCACGGCCCAGGAGCTGGCCCAGCCCACCAGAGCCGCCACCGTCTCCCACCTCGCGCCAGAAGGACGCCAGAGGGACGCCGGGCGTGTGGCCGCCGCGCGCGAGGCCACCTCCTGCTTCCGTTGCTTTTGGACGCCTCCACGAATGCCACGGCACCTCCCCGACCCCCTCTCACTTCTCTCTCGCTCTCTGGACCCCTCCTCCTCCTCTGCTCTCCCTTCCTCTCGTCACCGAACGCACCTGAGAGCGCCGCTCGCCGTAGCCATGACCACCGGCCACCCCTTGTCCCGTGATCGTGCCCAGCAGCTCCGCAATCGGGCACCACATCCCCAAGCCGAAGGAAACGAGCCGGAGGACTTTGCTTCGTCGCCAACGTCCTCGTCTCCACCGCCGGCGCCCGGAGATCGTCTCCGTCGATTCGTCGGTTTTCGTCCGTCCCCGAGGCCGCTGACCTTCTCTACCGCATCTTTGTGAGCTCCTACACCTTCCCCTGTGCTCACCCCCTCTGTTCCCGCTCTCTAACCACATCCCCGCCATGGCCGAGCACTCGCTGCCGCCGCCGCGAAGCTCGCCGCTGCTAGCTGCCCCGCCCGACCAACCCAAGCATGGAGTCGTGCTCCGGGTTTCTCCAGGAACCCGTAGCGCGCCTTAGGTCGCCCGCTCGTGCACCGTGGCCCTCGCACCCGCGCAAGCCGCAGCTGCGCCACCGCGGAACTCGACGCCGTCGACGTTCCCGGCCACCCTAGCATCGCCTGAGGCCACCAACCTACGCGCCTCCTTGCTCCGGTTCCAACGCGCCCAGCCACGCGAGCTCTCATCGCCGGAGATGGCCAGACGAGGAGCGCCGCCGCGTCCTGATTAGCACCGGCGGCTAAACGCCGGCTAGGTGACATGGCAGATTAGGTTAGCCACTAACCCCGTGGTTAGTTTAACCCAGTGACACTGACACCGGGCCCCACGACGGGTCAAAGCTGAGTCAACGCGGGGTTAACCGGAGTTCAACACTGTCTCAATGACATGCGGGTCCCACCGTCAGGTTTGACCGTGGTTGATTGCTGACGTCGCTATGACACACTGCTGACGTCATAAATACATTTGCTGGGATTTTCTTATTTAGTAATAAATCTGAAAATTCCAGAAAATGTTTAAACTTCAAAAATCCATAGAAATTAATCTATAACTCCAAATGAAATGATTTGTATATGAAAAATTATCAGAAAAATCCAAAGAATCTGTTTATGGCATCCCCATGCATGTTTGAACAACTTACAGCCACTGTATATGACAATTTGAATAAATGGCATCTGAAATGTCTTATATGGAGTTTGAATTTGAACCTAAGGTCCCCTGGAGTCCTGTTAGCCCAGTGCTACAGCCCGGATTCGCACGCTGCTGACCGACACGTTCGATGTTGATTCATGTATGCCTGTCCCCATACGTTAGTGCCGCTTTGGGTTCACGACTAGCCATGTCGGCCCGGGTTCTCTGTCATATGGATGCTAGCGACATTGTCACATACGTGAGCCAAAAGGCGCAAACGGTCCCGGGCCATGGTAAGGCGACACCCATGGGAGTACCGTGCGTGAGGCCGCAAAGTGATATGAGGTGTTACAGGCTAGATCGGTGTGACTTGGAATCGGGGTCCCGACAACCTCCTCCCCCGATCCCGATCCAATCGGGGAGAGAGGGGGCAGATATTTTCATGGGGGGAGTGGGGTGTCGGTGGGGTGGGTTACGGGGGTTGAGGGGATAAGGAGTGGGGGTGGGTGGCCGGCTGGGCCTGGTGGGTTGGCCCAGTTGGGCCACGGTCCAGGGGAGTTTTCTTCCTCTCTTTTCTTTTTAGTTTTGTTTTCTGTTTTTGTGTTTTCCCCTTTTATTTTATTTATTACTCTTTTCTGTTTTAGCTTAGTTTCCTTTTATTTTTGATTTAGCAAAATACCAAAATGGTACCTACTTTAACGTTACCAAATATGCCACTGCCACATTAACTAGCTACGTAAACTAAAATAGTTTTGTAATTATTTATTATTTAACAGTATTTAAATAATAGTTTTCGCTACTGTTTTATTTATCTTATAGCATCTAAACGTTTTATAAAGTAGGGTTTCTTCACCATAACTGCCTATGCAATAGTTGTCACAACCCGAACATTTTAGTTTTAACATTTGAAATTTTTTGTTGTTTGCCTTGAATTTGAATTTGAATTTCAATCCGTTTCTAATCAATGCGAGTTTATCATGAGTAACCAAGGTGACGTGGCATCATTACGAGGGGGTTACTGTAGCTTAATTACCCGGGCGTCACAAATCTCCTCCACTACAAGAAATCTCGTCCCGAGATTTAAGAGGTAGTGAAAGGGGGGGAGGTTTGGTAATGAATCTAGCGGGTCTTCTCATCCTGGCTTTCTCTTCTTGAAGAGGCCGGTCAAATACATTGATGTCTTCATTTCTCTGCTTCAGGTCATCATGATGAAGTCGACATCCTTTCTTCGGGAACTCCATCGTACTTCCGAAAGAATAAAGGGTGGGCATTCCGAGAGAACAAACCTGTGCAAGGTCGACTATCTAGTCGACAACATCAGGGAAGGTGGCGGATACCGGATAGTAACTCTCGAATTGAAACTTAAGAAAATATCGGGAGCAAAGTAAGAAGGCGCAAAACAGAAGTTTCAAGCGCATAGGCATTCGTTCGTTGCCTAAAACGAAGGGTGACAGGGGTTCAGAGCAATGGGAACAAGTATTGCGTCTGATACCATAATAGATCACTAAGCAGGTGGCCCCTGAATTACATACGAAGTCAAGCGCGAGGAATAACTTTGACAATAGGTTGTACAGGAGAGTCATGTTTCGATCTTGTGGAACTGTGGGTTATGGGCCCACCATGTGGGTTAAAAGTATGAAGGGCGATGACATCTTGCACGATCATGTGAGCAAGGCATGTCAGAGGATAGTCTGTCGGTTATGTCGGCAACAACATCGATACCAAGGGCGAGGGACGAAGAGAACCATTCTCCTGCTCGTTGAACGAGGCGGACCAATAGGCAAAGTTCACGTCCATCGGTGGTTACCGGAATGCTATCAACAATAGTAACAGGTTCTTACTGACAGAGTTATACACCGAGGTGTTCACATAAGCAGGGAATAATGCTGCTTAGATCAAAGTGATCACCAGAAAGGTTAAAGAAAACAATGGAAAGGAAAAGGTGTTTATTAGATTAATAGAACAATGGAAAGGAAAATGTGTTTAAACACATATTTTAGGGGTATATCCTTCCCAAGGGTAAGCAGAGCATGATATCCATGATTGGATAGAAGTAGAAAACCCTTTAGGTAAGGGGAGAGAAATTTCTTGACATCACCCATACAACCGTGTTTGGATAATGGATAAAGAAAATTTAGCATTGTTCTTCAAATGCTCTTATTGGAAATCGGAGTACCACAGACATGCTTCGAGATAGCATTGACATGGTATTCAAGCAAAGATGAGACTTTGGATACAGGAAGGATCCATCAGGAAAAACTTGTAGAATAAGTCTTACAATTTTCTCATGGAAGAATGGATAACCTTGCTGAAAGGAAGAACTATAACAATAGGTCCTCCGGTCAAGTGTGCTAGGCATGACATCACCTTACCGGGTCATATAAAGACCAATGTTATAACTCTTGAAAATATGCTCCAACCATCATAGCTGACCGAGATTCAGATCTGATCGGTGTTAGGAAACCTCAGACTCAGGATGCCTGAGAAGAAAAGGTGCCAGACAAATTGACGGGATGACACTATAAGATTCTCAGGAAATGAACTATGAAGTGATTTCCGTTAACAAGAGTTCATCATTAACCCAAGGAGAGGACAAGGAGGTGGCTGATGGGCTAAGGACAATTCATCGAGATTTCCAAAAGATGGATTTCCACAATTATGTGAACAAGGAGATAACATTCGTCAGATCAAATGATATAATGATGTATGCTCGAGGAAAACATACACAATCAAACATTGATTGAAAGGTGCACCCGAAATATGGGCTTTGGTAGCAAGATCAATGTTAGAAGGGTGATACGATATCCAATACACAAAGAATGTAACTAACGTTCATTAACTTACAAGCAATAGGGTTGCTAGAAGTTTTGACTTCACACATCATAGTTAAATGGCTGGTATCCCGGTTAGAAACAACACGGGGACCAAAATATGAACGGGGATGGCGAGAAGTATTACTATCAAGAATTCTTAAGAGGTGGTGAAATTCTCACGACATTCTTGACATAAAAGATGGTAATACTCCAAGGTAAAGAACAAATGCTGGATAGCAAGGATCCTAAGGTATAACACGAAACACGAACAAGTTTGTGTTGGAGGGAAGGCAGTAAAGTGGCCGATGGTAACACAAATCATCGAGGGAAAGGATGGTCTTTCTCATCATGAATTCAATTGATATTCTGGAAGAGCTCAGAATGCTGATGATGATCACGACACATTTGTCGAGAGATTTCATGAAGATGTAATCGATCGGCGATGACATCAAGTGAAAGGAATTATGAAGCAAAAGGTTATTGGAATCATGGTACGACACAAACTCAAAATCAAGCTTGTTGTTCAAGGAGAAATGATATGACGAGAAAGATCGACGTAAGCTTAGCTCATCGTCGAAAGTTGTGCTTCGGGATTAAGGACCAGGTAGCACAGTTAAAATCGGCACAATAATGATATAGCCGAGCAGGCTAGGAGTGACGTGATCGAGTTCAAACTCGTAGGTAATGAAGGTTACCAAGAGTTGTTTAATCGTGGTGTGTACTCGATTCAGTTGTCGGTGTCCTTGAGGGGTTCTAACAACTCAGAACCCGTTGGAAAAATGGAATCGGCAAGAATATTAGTTGATGAAGAACTCATAAGAAGTTAAGTACTTCCTTGGCATTCTCGAGATACCAGGTGGGTAAGACTCGACGACAGACCAAAGTAGAGGTTGGACGGGGTATTGCTCTGCAGAGGACAAGTGCTTAAACTTGCACGAGAAATGGTATTTAAAGGAGAACATGGTCGGAACCACGATTGCAAAAGGATCAATACACAGATACTAGACGATATCATATCAAGGAAATAGTTATTATTACAAGAAGCTTCTATGATAGGATCTACATCGTGTCCATGGGCATGAACACAAAGTTCAAGGTCGACTCCCACTTCTCCAATGCATACCCTTTCATTCACTTCTCGTGTTTGATGAAGTTGCAGTGTTGAAAATTTTTATCTGGCAAAATAACAGAAGAGTATGACTCATGAAAACTTTCGAGTTCACACATACTATGAAAGGCATAGGTTCAACCCATCGGGGCATCGTGGAAACATATACCACAAGCTTCAGGGGTAAATAACTCAAGCTCGATAGTAGAGCATGGGTGCCAAAACGAGAGGATACAATTTACTAAAGGCATTATGTATCAGGGAAAGAACTTCCAAAGTGATTGAATATGAAGGACGTTGTCGGATAAAATCCAACAAGGTTCTGATGGTCCATAAAGGATATGATGTGAGTATCGGCACACAACCAGAGGAAGAATCAATGCAAAGACCTTGGATTATAGAAACAACTAAGTAACTTAGAGCTCAATTGCAAAGGAATTATGATTTACAAAGCGAAGGATCAGAAACAGACGCTCTGATCAAGGATGGATAAGTTCAATAGACATAGGGGCAAAATCGACGATAATTTGATTGGCGAGAACCAGCTCATGTTTCAAATGACGTCTGATCCGGAAGGATGAATTCTAGGATCTGATTGAGGATTGCGAGCATTCGCAACAAATTGAATCAATGGACTCAAAATGATAATGACAAGAGATGCCAATAAGATTACGAGACTTAAGATTAATCATAATGCAAGTAAGCAAGAATTTCAAGAGCAAAAAGGCTCCTGAGGTTTTCGGAAGATCGAATGGTATTTTGAACACTTTTGTGGAATACTTGAATCAACTGGGGATGAGCGGATACTCGGTAAGTGCGAGGAATTATCCGTAGGGGTGTTCATGTGGCAAAGAACAGCAAGGCAGTAAGCTCAAAGGATTCTCGGAACAACAGAGAGAATTTCGGGGTATCTTGTAATAACAAGATCAACTGGGCAACATTGTATGAATGGCGAGTATACGTGGTTATCCATAGGAGTTTATCGATGAAAGGGAATTGCAAAAGCGATGAACACAAGTTCTCGGGTTAACAGCGGAGAGTGTCTTCAGGGTCTTCACGTGCAGCAGACGATCATCAGTAATAAGGGGCTCTCCAGGTGAAAGTGATAACGAGATCCTAATGTTAGATTTAGCAAAACTCATTTAACCCGAATAGGAGAGAGATCAGAGTCCCAGAGTATAGACAAGGAGTAAAAGATCCTAATACCACCCAATGGCGACGTGGGCCCGTAAGCCACACAACCATGTTAGTAAAAGTTTTTCAATGACTAGACTCGACTTCGGCCAAGGAGTGTGGAAGGGGGATTCCTACAGGCAGTCGGCTCTGATACCAACTTGTGACGCCCCCGATTCAACCGTACACTAATCATGCACGCAAATGTGTACGATCAAGATCAGGGACTCACGGGAAGATATCACAACACAACTCTACAACATAAATAAGTCATACAAGCATCATAATACAAGCTAGGGTCCTCGAGGGCTCGAATACAAGTGCTCGATCATAGACGAGTCAGCGGAAGCAACAATATCTGAGTACAGACATAAGTTAAACAAGTTGCCATAAGATGGCTAGCACAAACTGGGATACAGATCGAAAGAGGCGTAGGCCACCTACCTGGGATCCTCCTAAACTACTCCTGGTCATCGCCAGCGGCCTGCACGTAGTAGTAGGCACCTCCAGTGTAGAAAGAGTCGTTGTCGATGGTGGCATCTGGCTCCTGGGCTCCAACATCTGGTTGCGACAACCAAGTAGAAGGGAAAGGGGGAAAAGAGGGAGAATAGCAACCGTGAGTACTCATCCAAAGTACTCGCAAGCAAGGATCTACACTACATATGCCTGGGTATATGTGTAAAGGGCCATATCGGTGGACTGAACTGCAGAATGCCAGAATAAGAGGGGGATAGCTAATCCTGTCGAAGACTACGCTTCTGGCAGCCTCCATCTTGCAGCCTGTAGAAGAGAGTAGATGGTAAGTTCACCAAGTAGCATCGCATAGCATAAACCTACCCGGCGATCCCCTCCTCGTCGCCCTGTTAGAGAGCGATCACCGGGTTATATCTGACACTTGGAAGGGTGTGTTTTATTAAGTATCCAGTTCTAGTTGTCATAAGGTCAAGGTACAACTCCGGGTCGTCCTTTTACCGAGGGACACGGCTATTCGAATAGATAAACTTCCCTGCAGGGGTGCACCACATAACCCAACACGCTCGATCCCATTTGGCCGGACACACTTTCCTGGGTCATGCCCGGCCTCGTAAGATCAACACGTCGCAGCCCCACCTAGGCTCAACAGAGAGGTCAGCACGCCGGTCTAAATCCTATGCGCGCAGGGGTCTGGGCCCATCGCCCATTGCACACCTGCACGTTGCGTACGCGGCCAGAAGCAGACCTAGCCTAGCAGGCGTTCCAGTCCAATCCGGCGCGCGCCGCTTCGTCGCTGACGTCAAGAAGAGCTTCGGCTGATACCACGACGTCGAGTGCCCATAACTGTTCCCACGTAGTTGGTTAGTGCGTATAGACCAAATGGCCAGACTCAGATCAAATACCAAGATCTCGTTAAGCGTGTTAAGTATCCGCGAACGCCGACCAGGGCCAGACCCACCTCTTTCCTAGGTGGTTTCAACCTGCCCTGTCGCTCCGCCACAAAGTAATAGTCGGGGGCCGTCAGGAACCCAGGCCCACCTCTACCGGGATGGAGCCACCTGTCCTTTCAGCCCCCTCATCAGAATCACTTGCGGGTACTCAACGAGCCGACCCGACTTTAGTCACCACATGTGTCATGTATATAAAGTATATAGTATATACCCGTGATCACCTCCCGAAGTGATCACGGCCCAGTAGTATAGCATGGCAGACGGACAAGAGTGTAGGGCCACTGATGGAACACTAGCATCCTACACTAAGCAGTAGGATAGTAGGTAAGGGTAACAACTGTAGCAACAATGACAGGCTATGCATCAGTATAGGATTAACCGAAAGCAGTAACATGCTACACTACTCTAATGCAAGCAGTATAGAGAAGGAATAGGCGATATCTGGTGATCAGGGGGGGCTTGCCTGGAAGCTCAGCCGAGAAGGAGGGGTTGTCAACACCGTAGTCGTACTGGGTAGTAGCGGCGTCGGTCTCGGTGTCTAACGAGAGAAGAGGGGGAAGAAACAATAAATAGAATGCAAACATAAGCATTACGGTGCATGACAAGTCAAAGCGTGATGCTAGGTGTGCCCAAACGCGGTAGTAGGTGATACCGGCGAAGGGGGAACATCCGGGAAAGTATTCCCGATGTTTCGCACTTTCGGACAGATGAAATGGAGGGGGAAAGTTGCGAATTCGATATGTTAGGGATGTGTGGCGGACGAACGGGCTGCGTATCCGGATTCGTCTCGTCGTTCTGAGCAACTTTCATGTAGAAAGTATTTTCATCCGAGATACGGATTATTTTATATGATTTTCTAAAGGTTTAATCATTTTAGGATTTATTTAATTACTCTAATTCAACATTATCCAGAACAGTGTTTGTTGACATCATCATGACATCAGCATGACGTCAGCAGTCAACGGAGGTGTTGACCGGTCAAACTGACGTGTGGGCCCAGTGGGACCCACCTGTCATACACTGTTAGGTTAATTATGGTTTAGGTTAAACTAATTACTGTTTATTTAAACTAATAGGTTAATTAGATTAATTAAATAGGATTAATTAATTAATTAATTAATTAATTAAATTTATTATTATTATTTATTTATTTATTTTAAACGTTTTGGGGCGGTGGCCCACTTGTCATAGGGCCAGCGGGGCCTAACGGGCACACGGGCGTTGTAGGCGCCTGACCCGGGCGACGACCCACGGGAGCGGAGGGGTGCCGATGCAGCGCGGGCGCCGGGCGCCGGAGATGGCCGCCGGGAGG